>NW_021131368.1:0-590 GCF_004193835.3 Ostrinia furnacalis | reverse complement strand
TATCTGAACCTATATCTGATAAAAACTCGATAAAACAAAAGCTGTCAACATATTAGAAATTATAAAATACTTACATTTGTCGACGAGACATTTTTTCACGAAAAACAAAAAAATTAAGCTCATAAAACTGCATTATAGTTCCAAAATACTGGACTGTCCTGTCGATGACATTGACAGTGGGGCGCCACCGTCAATACCGGATCGCAGGTTCAGATTTTTGCCATGTTGGAAACCATATAGTTGAACGATGGTAGCGCCCCCCTGTCATTGAGTTTGGCGGGACAGTTCAGCGTGGGTCATCTATATTTGCGCGCGTGAACAAAAATCTGACAGATTGAATAGAGCGGTAGAACTGTCAGTGCTGCCAACATAAAGAAAAAACAATGCCTGCGTTAATGCAACTTTAATTAAAAAATATTTAACTAACCGATCCAAAAATGGATCACTGGGATGATACGGGTTAAGAAAATTTACGATAGTAAGGGCCTACTACTAACCTCTAGTCGGAGAACGAAAACGAATCTAAACACGTTTACAGCCAAAGGTGGGTGGGTCTAACTAACCCCACATTCTTCAAAAGCGAGTCTTAA
>NW_021131367.1:0-543 GCF_004193835.3 Ostrinia furnacalis | reverse complement strand
AAGGCTCCAGACATCAGCAGAATCAGCGCAATAAAAAAATAGCGCAATATTTTGTTGCAATTTCTTACAAAACTTGCGCGCAAAAAGCAAATGTAGTATGAAAATCATCAAACTTCTAATGCTCGTAACTCAGTTCAGACTGAGTTTAGAGGTATACATGCCATAATAAGTTTGGTTTATTACACTATTTTGTAATCAAAAAATAAAGTTTGGTCGATGGCCGCGCGAAAAAAAAAAGACGCCACCTTCCATACAAAATCTGGCATTGCCATTTAATGGATATCAGTGAAACCTACCAAGTCTATGTAAGGCCACTTATGTACCTGGAATTACGCAAATAAAGAAATTTGATTTGATTTGATCCAATTGAATGGATATCAGGGTACATCCAATTTAATGGATATCACGGGTACATCCAATTGAATGGATATCAGGGTACATCCAGTTTAATGGATATCAGTGTACATCCAATTGAATGGATATCAGGGTACATCCAATTTAATGGATATCACGGGTACACCCAATTGAATGGATATCAGGGTA
>NW_021131366.1:0-65114 GCF_004193835.3 Ostrinia furnacalis | reverse complement strand
CTACTAACTTCTAATGCTCGTAACTCAGTTCAGACTGAGTTTAGAGGTATACATGCCATAGTAAGTTTGGTTTATTACACTATTTTGTAATCAAAAAACAAAGTTTAGTCGATGGCCGCGCGAAAAAAAAAAGACGCCACTTTCCATACAAAATCTGGCATTGCCATTTATGCAGCTGATTTTAAGCTGTAACAAAAATTATTAAAGTTTAATTTGTAGTCTGACACATTCGCTTCCCGCAAGCTGGTACCGCTTCCATGTGTCCTTAGCTTAATTAAAGTTCGATGGGTTCGATCCCCAGAAACCCTTAAGATCCTCGAATGGACGGCAAATTTAGCCAGCGCCTTAATGAGGGCTAAAGTAGCCATGGAGGGCCAACGCCCGATGAACCTCGAGTGTCACTTAACAGAGTACGTTCTGATGTTCATTATGTTTTTCCGTTCCTTTCTTGCGACGCCGTGCGTTCATTTATCGAATAAGGATGAGAAAAATCAAATCCTGACTACGAACGTCTGGCTTAATTTGGTAAGTGGTAGGAGCCGGGCAGGGCGCCTCTGCCGCTCCGCCTCCGCGCTGATCGCAAGTCAGACTAAAGTGGATGTACATATCGCAGTGAAGCCAGAGGCGGGCGCGGCGTGGGGCGCCGCCCTAGCGGCACAAGTGTCGCATGGAGAGTCGGTGTTAAAGTGTTGTCACAGCGCATATCTTTAGATTGTGTGTAGGCGGCGCGCGCGCCACGGAATGCGGGCGCACGCGCCGCCCGGCCCCCGTCTTGTGTGTCCAGGTCTCGACAGTTGTCTAGACAAATACTGACTGCGCCCTTTCTTTCTGTTTTTGTTGACATCGTCTAACCCAATAGGACGAGAAGAATCAGCTACTTATAACCAATATATGGCTGTCATTGGTAAGTGTGATTAAAATGACGAACTAAATTAACACATAATAAAACTTCTGATGTTTCATTTCGTTACTGTTTACTTTCCGTTTTGAGTTGTACGATCTTCCATCTTTTACTTTTTCTGTCTTGTTACGTTCTTCTTCTCTGACTGTTATTATTGAAAATTGCATAGCGTTGTGGAGTATGCGGCAGTTTTGGATTTCTGTTGGATTAGTTTTTCCTGACATTGCTGACTCGTCGCAGCTGTAGATAGCCGGTAGACCCTCATGCATCCTTCCACGACCTGTCATCCGTTAGATTAGCCCTTCAAACCTTTAGAACGGCCGTCCTTATTCGGAGACCGGCTCAGTCCGCCTGATCGGTGACTCAGGTAAGTGCCTAGCTCTAAAAGCCGTATTTTCAAGTGTCGAGAATGTAGTATTGCCGAAGTGCTCGACTCAACTGCCGTGTACGCCACAACGCGTTTAACAATATGTACTAATGGTTGACAATGAACACTAAACGCTAAACAAAGATATAAATAAATGATAAATTGCCCGATCGCGGCAAATAAGTAATAAATATTAACAGCGTGGTCTAATTCTCGATGTGGGTTTCGCAGTGTTAGGACGTCAATTGAAAGTAACATATTGGTGGATATATTGTATGTACCTGTTATGCACTGACGTTGTTACCGAAACGTGTATATGGACACTGTACATTGATTATGCACACCCCGGGTACCTGCTATATTTTGTTTTGTTTGGCTACAAACGAGGTAGTTTTTTGACTCTGCATGGCCATGGAATGTGAATACTCTTTTTGGGTCCGCCGAGGGCGGGTGTAGGACCCGCTACCATGGTTTGCTTAGTTTGCCTGCGGACTTGAAACCTCATTGGGATGTAATTGAAATCTATATCGAAGATGATGTGGTTCGCGCATTTCATGAAAAGTTACTTCGGTGCACATCATTTAGACCGCGTGAGCTAGAATTATTTCAACACCCTGAACTGATTGAACCTGTACCTAAAAATGAGACGCACCTTCAAGTAATTTATGACGGTGACGTGGGATTAGTGGGGCACTGGAGTTGTATTTATTACATTAATGGAATACTGCGTGTGTACGATAGTCTTGTTGGTGTTCTAGGAAAATCGCAAAAAATATATGTAAAAGCCTTGTTTCCGTATCTATCGGAGTCATGTATTCAGTTTCCAAGTGTTCAGCGACAACCGAATACTATTGATTGTGGTTTGTTTGCCATTGCTTTTGCCACCTCTTTAGCTCGGAATATTTATAAATACATATATAAAATTAATATTCATACATAAAAGTACAAGGCAAAATATCGGGAGAGTTTAGGCTCCATTCACCAGGTGTATAAATTGACATAATAAGTTTATTATATTTGCTGCTACGGAACCCTTTGTGCGCGAGCCCGACTCGCACTTGGCCGGTTTTTCTTTTTTAACACTCTTATATTAACTTAAGTTGTATGTAAGTAACTAACTAAAAAAGTATGTAAACAAATCTAGGAAGTCGAATTTAGCCTACCTTTAATAATTTTCTCATCGATTTGAAACCTATGTCAAATCGAATGTCAATACAATAATTTGGTACAATCGAGCTGATGATATTTAAACATCCAACATAAATATTGCTATTAAAAAGTGATGGGAAATTTACAATTCTATATGGCGCATATTTTCAATTTGATTTTCCTCAAATACGTCACGGAATTTAAAGCTGATTTTTTTTATACAATTGGGTTAAATATCAGACTATATCTTGCAATTAAAAATGTTTGCATATATTAAGGCATAATTGAGAAAAAAAATAAAATCAAAAATCACTAAAATCATTTTTCCTAATTAACTGAATGCGTTTACGAAGCACTTAATACGCTTATTACGTGTAGTTTTAAGAGCTCTATGAAGTATTATAACAATTCTGAATTAAATGTTATTAGTTAACGAGTGAGAATATTTTTGCATAATTTTGAAGTAAAAAAATAAGTTACTTTGAATTTGTATACCGCGAAAACTACTTGGAATTTTCAAACGGGAGTTTTACTATCATGTTTGTATAACTGAGCTCTATACGGTTCATCAAATAATTGAGAATGTCCGATTATACAGTCTCATAACATACTGTGCGGTCGCGTGATCGGGTGCCCCTCGGTACGCCTAAAATTTCATTTAACCAAACCACATTGGCCGATAGGTACTTTTAACTCACAATTATTATTGCTTAGTCTGACAGTTGTTTTCGCACTATTATACTTTGACCGAAAAAAATATTAGCTGAAAATTTATTGTTATACCTTTCACGCATTTATTACCCTGAAGTATTGGAAATCCCTAATTTTAACATCTCTTTTATTAAACTCTTATTGGCATGAAGGTTTTAGAACTCTTGTAGCTGGATAACAAAGTCTCGGTTAGGTTAGGTTAGACTTGCGACCTTACACATACACTGCTGCTGCCGCGGTAGCGGCCGCCGAGCGCTATTTAAGTTTCGGAGAAAAAAAGTGGCGTAATAAAAATAATGTTGAGTAAAAAAAAAATTTAGGCTTAAAATTTGTGTGCCATATACAATTTGGTGATTCGATAGAGACCTCGCGTCTGATGATGCAATCAATACCCTCCCCTCGCACCGCATGTCCACGCGTATTCATTGAAATCTTATATTAACATTTCCGATTGCTGTTTAGGAAATGTGTAAATTTCCTAGGAAATGTGTCATATATAATTTACATCACACATTTCCGGGTGATTTTAGGAATTATACACAATTCCTAGGAATTGTATACAATGACGGATTTCATACATTTCCTGTAACACATACTACATAGCCTTTCAAAATCATAACCCTCCTTTTGCTTTGCCGTAGTCGGGTAAAAAAGTCAAGTCATTTTTCGTGTCTTCACTACAATCTTACTAATACTATAAATGCGAAAGTTTGTGTGAATGTCTGGATGTTTGTTACTCTTTCACGTAAAAACTACTAATCGGATGTTGATGTAACTTTACAGTATTATTGTTTATAACGCAGACTAACATAATTTATGACGATCTGTGACAAACTAAATTTCACGCGGATGAAGCCGCGGGCAAAAGCTAATTTTCATAAATTCCTTACTTCGATAGTCTATTTCGACGACATTGTTTTTGTGTTTGACGAAATTTCATTTATAGGAAAGAATTTCATTAAAATCTCTCCAAAGTTTTTATTCGAGCAAAAACAGATTATGACTAGATACTAAACTTTACAGAAAATCTAGAAATGAAAGTCAATAAACAAACATAAATACTAACTCACGATGAAAAGATTTTAACGTTTGTGAAAACATTACTATGAGGTCTCACAGTGCGCGTGGATGCACAGGTTGACACACGAACCAATCACTGAGCTCTATTCAACGCTGTGCGTTTGATTTGCTGCTTCACTTAAGCAAGCATCGTTTGTGAATACGGGCTTAAGTGATGTTATAATTTGTCTATAATATTTCAACAGACTTAAAAAAGAGGAGGTTCTCAATATAATTTTAGATAGAAACAATTATCCAGCATTTATTTCTATATAATAATTATTATGGTATGCTTAGATTGGGGATTGATGTGGGCGAACATTATTTTTAGTAATTAAAAATTATCTTGTGGATTAATAGAGATTTAGAGGGCGATCCCTTTGGAAAGGGTTCGGAAAACCTACTAATATTTTAAATGCGAAAGTTTGGATGTCTGGATGTTTGTTAGTCTCTCACGCAAAAACTACAGAACGGATTTTGATGAAACTTTACAGTATTATTTATTACTAGCTTTCCGCCCGCGGCTTCGCCCGCGTGGAATTTTGTCTGTCACAGAAAAACTTTATCGCGCGCGTCCCTGTTTCAAAAACCGGGATAAAAACTATCCTATGTTCTTTCCCGGGACTCAAACTATCTCTATGCCAAATTTCATCAAAATCGGTTGCGAGGTTTAAGCGGGAAAGCGTAACAGACAGACAGACAGACAGACAGACAGACAGACAGACAGACAGAGTTACTTTCGCATTTATAATATTAGTTGGGATAGTTGGGATAACCCAGAATAACATATAGGCTATAATTTACGACGATCTATGACAAATTGAATTTCACGCAGGGAACAGCTAGTACAAATTATACAGGGTGTTAGGTAAATGGGTATATGAGCTGACACTAGCCCATGTTAACATGGGCATATAAATGGTATGGTGAAGTTTGATATCATCATTTTAATTTTTTTAATATTCATACAAAATAAATTTTATAAAATCCGGTTTGTATGAAAATTAAAATAATTAAAATGAAGATATCAATTTTCTGACTTCGCCATACCATTTATATGCCCATGTTAACATGGGCTAGTGTCGGCTCATATACCCATTTACCTAACACACTGTATAGTCAACAAAATAATAATTATGTCGGATTTGATAGAATATAAATTTTTCCTATTTTTTTAAGTAGTACATTTTCAAGAGACAGAACAAAAATATTGTTTAAAAAGTTAAATTTTTCACATAATATTCGATCATTCTGAATCAACCTCAACGCCCCAATAACACAGATTTGCTTATTGAGGTAAATAAAAAATGTATTTTCGTAACCAGGCAATATCTTTCACTTCGAGTATTCCCGGAGTGCCGTCACTCTGAATTTTGTGTTTTGCTGCATCTATACGAGATGTGAGGAATAAGCAAGATTTGTTCTTAGAAATGTCATGACAATCTTCGCATATGAAGGGAAATTTCTTCAAATTATTCATGACTAACTTTTTCCTGTATTTTCTTCAGTGTAGATGAAAGTAAATTCCAATAGATTTTCTGGAAACGTGCTTATAATTTGTCAACGTTATTAGTTAGTAAATTGTAAGTGTAACTATTATATTTTCTGTAGTATGTCGTACAACCCACCGCTGCAACGCCTGTGTAGCCAGGATCTACAGCTTGACCGACAATAAAAACCCAATCGGTGAAGATCAAGTTTGTCCCGGAGGAAAGTTAAACTGTCATTGGACCCGCAACGAAATTGATCAGAAGAACATTATGAGGACTTTGAAGTTCAGCTTCGACTTCCCTCCAGTAGAAAGTGTCGTGAAATATACATAATAACCAGGCACAATATTTTTTTATGTGAAATTAAAATAAATTTGAATTAAAAAGAACGGCTTTATTTTCCATAAAATAAGATTAAAGTCCATACTTACTTACGAGATTTAGTAAAAAAAAAGCTTAAGTTTAAGACCTTTCGCTTTAAACATTATTTTATAAAAAATTGATGGACACACTATTTGATGACATTATTATTATTAAGGTTATTTCATAGAAAGTCCTAAAATGCTTTGGAATGAAACAAACACCAATGATTTGAAAAGGTACATTTATTAACTATGGTCTACTTGTGCTCCCAGAACATAACACTATAGAAAATGGAATTGCAACACCACAATCATGTAAGTGGCCAGAAGGTAGCAATAGGTAAGAAATAGGCCAGGTCCCACATCAAACATGGTGTATGCTGAGAACTTCGTGAAGGAGGTCCTCATCTTCCTGACGATGTTCTTGCACAGCTTCCTTTGGTGTTCTGTAAAATTCAAATTCTTAATTAGTAAGTCCTTTCCAGGGCATTGCATCTATCTATCTATCTATATCAGCCTTTACGATTCGCCTTCGAACATAGGCCTCCTCTTCAACCCTCCACCGACTTCTGTCCCTGGCCACTTGCATCCAGACTTTAACAATTTTCACCATAAAAATGGTTCATCATCATTTCAGTCATAGGCTGTTGATCGTTTGTGTGTGTCCAGCACCTTCCTGCTACCTTTACAATGTCATCGGTCGACCTTGAGGGTGGACGTCCCACGCTGCGTTGGCTGCGTAAAAAATGGTTAGGTGCCGGATAATTACAGGCTCACAAATGAGCTTTGTAGACATGGTTTGACCCGAATAATGACAAAACCATGATCTCTGTTCCTTGTGATTGAATAATCAGACATACTCAAATTGAAAGTAATTAAACTAAAAATAATAAATGAATCAAACCTGAACAAGTGCTATTACTAATAACACCCAAACACATCTCCTTAATCTCAGTGATTAGTATGTTGAATTTCTCACACTCGAGTCCCAAAAATCCTATACAAATCAGATATTTAAACGACCATAAAACAAAGGCAATTGATACCAACTGAAAAAAGAAAAATAATGTGTTAAAAAATCTATTCAATCAGAATCCAACCATCTCAATATTGTTGTCACCTACGCCCGTATTCACAAGCGATGCATGCTTAAGTGAATCAGCAAATAGAACGCACAGCGTTTAATAGAGCTCTGTGAGTGGTTCGTGTGACACCCAGTACGTCCACGCGCACTGTGAGACCTCGTAGTAATGTTTGTGAATACGGGCGTTACTTACTAGATATGTTTCTCCATTATCAGCAAGAATAAGTTCGACTTTAAAGAGTTCTAATGTCTGCACGAAGGAAACAAATATATAAATCACGATCTGAAAAGAAAACAATATTATTAGTAAACAGCAGTATAAGATCTTCATCATCATCATCATCATCACCGCCATTCTTTCAGCCAATTAAAACGTCCATTGCTGAAAGACCTCCCCCAGTATTTTCCTGTCCACTTGGTAGAGGCCTGCATCCTGCGCCTTCCTGCAATTTTATAAGGACCACTTTGTGGGTGGACGTCCCACACTGCGCTTGCCATTACGTGCTTCCATTCCTGAACCTAGTCGCCCCATCGGCCGTCAGTTCTGCGTACTATGTGCCCTGTCCATTGCCACAGCTTGCTAATTCGTCGGGCTGTGTCAGCGATTTTATTTATTCCTTGTGTTCTGTGAATAAACTTACCGGAATAGATATTACTTTTTTGTAAGCAAATATTGCATCAGCCAAGCTACAATAAGCTTTATACATTTCATCCCAGTCACTTGAAAACCCAATGACGTCACCTTCATCAATTGTTTCCAGTAATTTGCACGATTTTGACTCCTCTACCCACATATTTAAAGTGTTTCTTAATAACGCCAATATTCTGATCACATAGATAATTGTAAAATCGTAAAATATAGATACAGTATCCAGAATTATATATCGTACGTCATATCCTACACTCACGAAAAATAACTCACTGAAAGCGAAGTATAATGTATGGAAACTAAGAATAAGCCAATTGAGTATTGTAAGTTTTCTGATACTTTTATTGCAGTATATAAAAGACCGCCTTACAGCCTGTATTTTAACCACAAGTTGTATATTGAAGGAGAAGTTTAATAAGTTATCAACGAAAGATATCATCGAAGTGAAAATTAAAGTAATTAAATCAACCATATCGAATATAAGAATTAAATCAAAAGCATCAACACCGTAAAGTTGATCAGACGGCTCGATGTAATACTTTAAAATTAAAAACCCTACTTCGAGGAAAAAGGCAATAATATTGTAAATGTAGGGGAGAGGGGGGCAGCTTTGAACAATTTTCATAGTTTATTAAATATCTTCTAAATTTGACTGATTTCATTAATTTTTTCTTCCTAGATAGAGGTCATGGTTATCACACAACAAAATAATGATGTTCTTCTTAATTGATCATGAACGCTTATTAAGATATTTACATTTTTGCACAGACCTGTAAATGTTCAAAACTGCCCCGTAGTCGGGGCAGCCTTAAACACGCCTGGGGCAGTTTTGAATTAGAATTTTTTTCAATGAAATAAAACGGAATATTTATGAACATGTATTTTTTAAATAATTAATAAATAAAATTCTAAATGATCAGTGTCATTTGGGATCAATTTAACATGTTTATTTTATTTTAAATCACTTTGTACAAAGTAACACAAAACTTAGGGATATTATTAAAAAAAAGTAAATATAAGATATATCAATTAACTAAATACTAATAAACTTTCTGTTTAATGATACATCAAAGACAAAACTGCATAATTTTAAAAATATCAATCAACTACTAAAACTAGCTTTTGCCCGGACTTCACCCAGATTGAAATTTTATCTGTTACAGTAAAGCAATCTGCTTATTTTTTATGTAAGAACCTTCTACGAAGTATTAGAAAACTTTTAAAGTTTCATAATACCACTGAAAAAAGAAAATTGATAAAGTTCAAAGGTGCCCCAACCATTTCGTTCAAAGCTGCCCCATGGGTATATTTCCAGAAAAAAACATGAATTTCATAACGGAACATACTTTTATGTTGCAATTTCTTATCAAATCTTCATTGAAACTATTTAAACTTCCATATAGTAAACAAACCACTCACTATTTTATAAAACTACGTCCACAAAAACCTTAGAACCAAAATAAAAAAGTGCGAAACTGGCAGTCAAAAACAAAAAAGCACTTTTACCGGTTAACCTACAGTTAAATATTAAAAATGAGATGTGACAGCTATGCGTATCAGTGCTGGCAATATAAATTATGATTTATACCATTGTAGCCCAAACCAGTGATTTTTAAATTCATTTGTTCTAAGCTGCCCCTGTCCAAAGCTGCCCCCCTCTCCCCTAACTATGACGTGAGATGAAGTTGTCATGAATCCAATATTTTGATTGAAACGTGATAATGAATGGTATGCGCAAAGGCAGTAAGAATTGTTGCACATCTTTATCCAGGTAGTTATTGGAATGTTTTGCACGAGAATTCAGAAATATCACTTTACAAGTATTCATCAGGATTTACGTAGATCCTTTATATCTTTAGTCCAAAATTAAATCTTGTTTCTATCCTTAACGTAGGTACTGGTGCCTTGTCTTTTAGAAAATAGTTGTTTCAAAAGCCCCTCTAATCTTTTGCTGTTCTTTAGGTTTATTTGAACTAAATAATGTGACCAAAAAAGTTTCAAACAACATAGAATACGTTGTGACTTGTGACACACTCAAAGAAAATAACACCGATCGAGCCGATAAGTATACAAAATTCCATTAATTACATCAATGTTCACAATAAATAAAACCTTCATTTATTTAATTGCGCACTTCTAAATAATGAGGCACTAGCATTTTTTACAGTGATGGCTTCCTTGATTCACAGTACGAAAACATTTCATCGAAATGAGTAGCTTTTAGTATTATTTGTAATAAAAGACACTCTGTCTCTTTCTTTCAAATTCGGTTAATGTGTGTTTTATCTCGTTCAACATCAGAATTTCCCACTGAATACTAAATTGGGTTATTTATAAAAATCACAAGAAAATGGAAGATAATGCATCGCCTACCTTTTGGCGTGATATGTGTCAATCTTTTTCTACAACATGGGAATTTCATGTAAAAATATGTTAAATGATGCATGGAAGTGCTCTTGATAATACCCTAATACCAATACTTGATCTACGGTATTGGAGAAGAATAGATTACCTAATTTTAGAATAATTTTCGTGCTAGCTACGTCATAAAGTTACGACAGTCTCTCCTAATATACCAGGCCCAATCTTTGGCTATTGTTCTTCAAGATTAGTTAGTAATTTTGGCCCTAGCTAACCCTATCGGCCTTCCAACATTGATGGACGTGGGAGGTAGTTTTAATTTAAGTCGTCGATCGACTTCGGCCCTAATAAATTGTACGATAGTAGGTATTTATAGACTAAATATTTTACGACCTTCACCCATACTCTGCTTTTGTCATGAACCAGTTTAAAATTGAGAACTCTTTTAGAGTATTCTGTCAGGTATTTCCACTGATATTCTAATAGAGTGCTTGAAAAAGCAGGAAGAATAAAATTGTTCCCTGTTCACAAAAGTCAAGGCACATTTTCTCAAGAATCTCAAAATCTCAGTTTCTAAAATGTATTCGAAAATCGCTTACTATGGGCCTCATAAGAAGGCTCAAGGTCACCCAAAGGGCGATGGAGCGTGCTATGCTCGTGGTTTCCCTGCGTGATCGAATCAGAAATGAGGAGATCCGCAGGAGAACCAAAGTGACTGACATAGCCCACAAAATCGCTTAAATCATGTTTTAGTAGGCGAGTCACTTATAGAGCTGATGGCCGCTGTAAAATTGTGAATTCCGTCAGATTTATAATCTGACGTAGTTAAATTACAATCTAACCTAACCTAACCCACTGTTAGTTTACAATCTAACGCGTTATATTATAAACTGACAGCTATAACAACCTACCGCTGCAACTCCTGTGTAGCTAGGATCTACAGCTTGACCGCCAATAAAAACCCAACCGTGCAACCGGTGAAGTTCAAGTTTGTCCCGGGGGAAAGTCAAACTATCATTGAACCCGCAACGAAATTAATCAGAAGAACATAGGAGGAGTTCGAAGTTAAGCTTCGACTTCCCTCCAGTGGGAAGTGTCGTATGTAAATATAATAATAAGCAAGCACAATAATATAACCTAACTTAACCTAACTATTGAACAGATTTTAATACATATCTACACGATATCTTTTCTTTCAGATGACTGATGATTTTGAGATAGCTTCATGACTGGCAGAATATTACAAAGAAATATAATTAACAAAAGAAACCAATTTAGCACATAGATAATTAATTTATTAATCAAAAAGATGGATGAGCGAAGAGGTGTGTCTGCTGAAGATGAATGAATTCCACATATTGGTAGTACAGCATGTCAGGCTATAATTTTTTGTTGAAAAATAGTCCCTATCACAACTACATAGAACACCATGATATTTAGTTTGATATGCCGTCGTTGGTTCGTTGACTTCAAGTTTGTCTATATAGAATAGAATAATCTTTATTGCCAAAACTATGTACAATGTGCTGGTCACAATTCCAGTATGAAATGATGCTCTCTTCCAGGAAAAACACACTAGTCTAAATATAAAAAACTCTAAGGTGACTGACTGACTGACTGACATAATGATTTATCAACGCACAGCATAAACCACTGGACACATCGGGCTGAAATTTGGCATGCAGGTAGATGCTATGACGTAGGCATCCGCTAAGAAAGGATTTTACGAAACTCCACCCCTAAGGGGTAAAACGGGATCCACGCGTACGAAGTCTCGGGCAGCCGCTAGTTTAAGATTTGTGTAAAAAATAAAGATAAAACAGTTTGAAATATTATGTCATTTAATCTTTTAAAAACTCTAGAGTTCATCTCTAATCCTTAAAAGGCGATTACGCTTTTGTTAAGTTACAAGACTTACACCCGTATTCACAAACGATGCCGCGGTGCTTGCTTAAGTGAAGCAGCAAATCGAACGCACAGCAAGGAATAGAGCTCTGTGATTGGTTCGTGTGTCACCCTGTGCGTGCACGCGCACTGAGACCTCATAGTAACGTTTGCGAATACAAGCGTTAGGCAGTACACGCTATGCTCTTTCACATATCCGATTTCGCATCATCACATATCTTCGTCACTTATTTACAAACTAATGGCCGCCCGCGATTTCGTACGCGTGGATCCCGTTTTACCCCCTTAGGGGTAGAGTTTCGTAAAATCCTTTCTTAGCGGATGCCTACGTCATGACATCTACCTGCATGCCAAATTTCAACCTGAGCCGTCAAGTGGTTTGGGCTGTGCTTTGATACATATTTAGAAATACAATCCAAATTGATCACTCGCATTCAAAGCTACAAAGTATTAGCCCTATCGAGTTCGGAAGTCAGGGATCGCCGTTATTTGATGTCCTTTGAAGAAACCGCTCCAGTAGTTAAGTTCGTTTCCATTGTCCAAGATAATTATCGCGAGACGATTTTTTATCGGATGCTGAATATAAAAAGACCGTCTGCCGAATAAATAAACGTGTGTGAGTAATATTTACTGTGAAAAACAATAACATTTATTTAATTTTGTTTTCTTTCCCGTTGCAGTCAGTGAGCCTGCACAGGTGGACCCCGTTTCCTTAGGGGTTGAATTTTGCTCGGAAATTATCCGAAAATTTTTCGCCGTAAAAGCTACACTTGGACTTCAAGGAACATTTAAATAAAAGAATTGGTAAACTTGGTTCAGGAGTTGTTGAGTTATGGGCTTACCAACACATTCTACGATTCATTTTTCTTTTATAGAAGATGCAAAGCCATTCTGAATAGGCCTGCAGCGTGGGTAGTGTAGGTCAAATCCTCAATTCTAGCTCTAGATAAGCGGGTCAGTGTTTACTTGATTTTCCTCATTATAAATAGAAAAAGTAGGAAAAGACAATGCCGGAAATTGGCGTCTTTTTTTTTTCGCGCGGCCATCGACCAAACTTTGTTTTTTGATTACAAAATAGTATAATAAACCAAACTTACTATGGCATGTATACCTCTAAACTCAGTCTGAACTGAGTTACGAGCATTAGAAGTTTAATGATTTTCATACTAGATTTGCTTTTTGCGCGCAAAGTTTTGTAAGAAATTGCAACAAAATAGTGAGATTGTATGTATAAACAAACAGTACCATCCATTAAAGGCTCCAGACATCAGTATGGAGCAGAATCAGCGCAACATAAAAATAGTGCAATATTTTGTTGCAATTTCTTACAAAACTTGCGCACAAAAAGCAAATCTAGTATGAAAATCATCAAACTTCTAATGCTCGTAACTCAGTTCAGACTGCGTTTAGAGGTATACATGCCATAGTAAGTTTGGTTTATTACACTATTTTGTAATCAAAAAACAAAGTTTGGTCGATGGCCGCGCGAAAAAAAAAAGACGCCACTTTCCATACAAAATCTGGCATTGCCATTTGTGTTTAAAAAAATTCGAAGCTTTATACCTCAACCCGTCTGGTTATCTGCATGGGAGCTTAGTGTACAGGCATATCCTCCATTTGCCTCTTTAACCGACTTGAGGTCTCAATTCGATTGGTATATTTTTTTTATTAAACTTGCTGCAATGGAGACTAAAAATGACGATGATTTGATTTTTTCTTTATTTTTTCCATTGAAGTAATATTTTTGAGGATAGTAATGATTTTTTCAAAGGTTTTTTCTCTGACTTTCATATAATGAAAACAGACTCTCGCTGGCACCACCCTAAATAGCCATCATTTGCATAAACTTGCCTGAAAATATAACATTAATTTTAGAATGCCTCCAACGATTTCGGCTTGGACATTATTTCATATTTTATGGCTCAGGAATCTGATAAAGAAAGAAAGGCAGTTTGCATTGTTTTACTTGGAATGGATTTAGTGCGCTTATTTTTTATTAACTGTGCCCGCGACTTCGTACTTACGCGTGAAAATAGTTTGAATATTTTTTCCTATTTTACAACATTTTTCTTTGCTGCTCCGCCCCTATTGGTTATCCAACACAATCTTTTGATTATAAGAATTTTTCGAATTGGAGCAGTAGTTCCTGAGATTAGCGCGTTCAAGCAAACAACAGCTTTATAAAATATAGACTAGCGACCGCCCGTGACTTCGTACACGTGGATCCCGTTTTACCTCCTTAGGAGTGGAGTTTCGTAAAATCCGTTCTTAGTGAGCACTTAAGTTCTAAAAGAAAATTTGAGACTCCTAGCACTTCTAGTTTCTGAGAGTGAGTCAGTCAATCAGTTGATATTTCGCTTTTTAGATATCTCGTAGAAGATGATGGGTTATAGGAGGGCAAAGTCGCGGGCAAAAGCTAGTAAGTGAAATCATCCAAGAGGCCGAGCATTGAACGGAATATTATTAGGTTTGAGACCACAATGCCTGCTAATCTATAATAATCGAGTTACACCAACCGATCCGGTGAATGGCGGGGTTGTTGATGTGCCTCAATTGAGTTTAAGGGCCTGACAAACACCGTCTGCGAAATTTATAAATAGATATAAACCCATATTATATTTAGAAAACTATGTATGATCCCCCTATGTTTCCCTGCGTGATCGGATCACAAATAAAAAGATCCGCAAGAAAACTAAAGTGACCGACATACCCCGCAGAATAATTGCTAAACTCAAGTGATGGGCAGGGTACATACTCGTAGCTCGTAGAGAAAAGTGTGACAACGGGCTGGAAGACGCAGTGTGGGCAGGCCTCCCACTAGGTGGACCGACGATCTGGTCGCGGGAACAAGACATTTCACATGGAAATTCTCGGGAGGAGGCTTTTGTGCAGCAGTGAACTGTTATGAGCCTCTGGGGATTTGGGTTTTTAAAAAAGAACACGAGATTGATGNAGTTAATTATTTCTATTAATTATTCTTCCAATTACTAGCCAATTTCATCAAACAAAACAGAGCTTATCCATCCTTATCGCTCGCGCGTAATTATATTGCTGTCGCGACTGTGCGACGGGCGCCCGCAGTGAGTGTGCGAGTGCGACAGCAACATAATTACGCGCGAGCAATGAGGATGGGTAGCTTGGGGTCATTGGACAAAATTCTACGTGCTCACGGACCAGGCTGTATCATTTCTATTTGTCCAACTTTACAAAAAGAAGTAGGTTCATATGAAAATGGTTGTTATGTACGTACTACGACAGAGATTATTTATTATGGCAAGAATATATCTTCCATAACTAAATAAAAAACTCACATGTCCTATAAAGTGTCATATCCGTAAAGCGAATTCGCGCTCCAGCGGGCTAGAAGAGCCGTCACTGAACAACGGCGTGACGTGAAACCGTGTAACCTAGATTTATACAAAATACATTTTTATTGTATTTTCAGGCATTGGATGTGTATTTTGATTGTAAGATTCGATTGTTTTGTTATTTAAACTTAGAAATAATAATTAGTTCTAAGTTTATAAATAAATTGAAAAATCCAACTGCACAAGATGGGAACCGAACCCACCACCTTTCGCTTGCCGGGCGATTGCTCTTCCGTCTGAGTTCTAATATTGTGTATTTAAATCTCTACTATTGGACGAAGAAAATGAACTCACAAGCTCAAATTCCTAACTTAATTTTCATTTTATACATCACTAACCAAAATCCAGTCCATTCATTTTTATCCCACGAAAATACGTTCACATTTATTTCGCCGAAATACTTACCTATTCCGAAAATTTCCATTTCTCGACTTACCTCATTTCTTCACCCGGTCTAGTACGAGTCAGATAACTGAAGATGTGAGAAAAATGAATAATTCAGAATTCTGGATTTTGTAAGGCAACCGAGCCCGTGTTTTCATAATTTGACCCTTAGGATGTTGGGGCGTTAAGGGTTCTTTGGAGCAAGTGACGTGTAAACTATTGAAGATTCCAGTATACGTATACCTATAGGTACTCTTATATCTGGGGGCACGGCAGTGCCCCCACCAAGTCGAGCAAAAAAGCGGCACGGCCGTACCATCCTTTTCTCGAAGCAATTCAGGCCATTTTCGACCGCCTGTAACTTCGTTGTGGATAAAACTAGAAGGCTGAATTTTCATTAGCTATGCAGGCATAGTAAAGACACGGTATATTTAAAATTTCATTCAATTTGAACCAGTAGTTTAAGAATTATAACGGGTCAAAGTTACTTAATTTTGTCACTCACTGACTGACTCACTCACTCACTGACTCACTCACTGACTCACCGATCATCAAAACTCTAAGGCACTTCTAGCAGACCTAGAAGCTTCAAATTTGGAATATAAGTAGTGTTTGGTGTATGAATCAAGGAAAAACTAAAATATTTGGGGGCACGGTAGTGCAACCGCCAAGTCGAGTAAAATTTTTCAATTTCGGTCCAGTTTTCTAGATACATAACTGCTGTCTACAAAATACAAAAAGAAATGAGATCCCATCAAAAACAATACTTGTCAAAAAAACCAAGTCTCGCAACTCAGTTGTTCTACGGTAAAAAGTTGTGAGATCCATGTAATACCAAGTCCAGGCCAGGAAATCTTTAACGTTTTACATAAATATATTGACTTGGCCATCGCATGAAAACACGTGTAAATTAAATTATTTAGTTCGATGGCCAAGTCAATAATTTATGTAAAACGTTAAAGATTTCCTGGCCTGGACTTGGTATTACATGGATCTCACAACTTTTTACCGTAGAACAACTGAGTTGCGAGACTTGGTTTTTTTGACAAGTATTGTTTTTGATGGGATATTCTATACTAACTTTCTGCCCGCGACTTCGCTCGCGTGAAATTCTGTCTGTAACAGAAAAACTTTATCGCGCGCGTTTTAAAAACCGGGATAAAAACTATCCTATGTCCTTTCCCAGGACTCAAACTATATCTATGCCTTTCATAAAAATCGGTTCAGTGGTTAAGGCGTGAAAGAGACACTGACAGACAGACAGAGTTACTTTCACATTTATAATATTAGTAGGGATTATGTACTATTCTGCTGACTTTATTTTTGTACTCATTTCTTGTGGCTGTTTGGGTTTGAACGAGTGTAGATATTTACGCTTCAGTGGATCACCAGATACTTGTTGGGCTCAGCCTTAGGTTCAATTCCTAGGAAGAACCCATAAAACTTTAGTATTCAATTTGTGTAGGTACTTGTGCTTAATTAGGTTACGGAGTTTCTGGTCGTATTCTTAGAAAACAAAAGTAAGTAAAATTAATATGTGCTTTTATATTATTTAAATATAATATACTTATATTATGTTGTTGGTGTAAAAAGGCTTTTCTTACACTGAAAAACCAATAAGGGTGGGTTGCACCATCTTACTTTAACTGTGACAAACGTCAAAAATCTGTCAAACTCCATACAAAATACACCGGTTATCGTAATAGTTACCGTTAAAGTTAGGTGGTGCAATTCAGCCTAAGACTTCAAGCGCCTTGAAGCTTTTTCAGGGCTGCATTAAGTTTGAAATAATTCCATTGGTGAGCAAGTTACGTCAAAATAATCTATCTATTGCACTACAAAACATTTCAGCATTTCAGCACTGCTCACATGCCTGTGTTTGAATAAGTTTTGACAGCATTTGCAAACATGGCTGAGTTGCACCACCTATTTTAACCGTAGCAATAACCGATGCTTTTTGTTTGCATTTTGACAGATTTTTGACGTTTGTCAAAGTTAAAGTAAGATGGTGCAACTCAGCCTTAATGATTTTAGCATAAAGGTGCGTCCAAATTGTCTTATTACTTAGTAGTAGATACGGCTTCCATACTTAATAACATGTCATATAACTAAGTTTTATAACGTGTTATGTTACATAGTCTGGACTCACCTTTAGGTTATAGATGTCTATTGTCTATTTGATGTCAAACACATTTGGCGTCAACTATCAACTTATCAAAAACCAAAAACCATGTCCAGCTAAACTGGGCAGTACGTTTGGTACATGGAAGTTTCCAGCATTTCCATTATACCAGCTCGATCCTACAAAGGATTCGGCCAGTCCATCCCGTTACATATTTTATTCGGGAATGTCAAACGGAATACAAAACGAACAGTGATGTTCGAATAAGCGGATTACTAACGGTGAGTATAGACTAGCACTAGAGCATTCATATGTACTATGCGAATGGTACACTAAAACGTAGGCGTACACTAGGTGATACGCGACAGCTCGGCGACTTTTTTTTATGCATAACGAGGCAGGTATTTGACCACAATCGCACCAGTTAAGTGGGATGCAGTCTAGGATGGTACATATCTGCCCTGTAAGTGCCTATTCACTCTCGCAATGAAAAAGCCCGGATTTTAGTCTTCAGGAAAGTAGCAGGCAGCGAACTCCAGTCCCTAGCAGTTCGCATTATAAAAGAGCCATCGAAACGCTAAGTGCGAGCTGGTGGAATATCGAAAATATAGAGATGGTACGCCAACCTGCGTCTGGTAACTTAGACGCGACGTCAGGCTGCGGCGGCCAATTTCATATACAGGGTGTTAGGTAAATGGGTATATGAGCCGACACTAGTTCATGTTAACATGGTCATAATATAAATGGTATCGTGAAGTCAGAAAATGTATTATCTTCATTTTAATTATTTTAATTTTCATACAAATCGGATTTAATAAAATTTATTTTGTATGATAATTAAAAAAATTAAAATGATACCAAAGGAGTTGTCCCAAAATGTATGGAGCCTAGGCCCACAACCTGTACACCTACCAAAAATAAGGGCTTTTAAATGTACAACAGTTTCTTATTATTCAATTTCTTTTAAATGGCTTAGTTTATTCGCTTAAAACAAAAGATTGTTAAGAAAATAGGAATACTCAACCACAAAAACCTTCATGGTGGACGAATGTCATTTTGATGACATCTGTCACTTTTGACATTAAGTCGTATTTGGTGGAGAGTGACAGATGAAATCTGACAGCGACTGACGTTTACTTAGTCTATGGTTCATCTTTTTTTTTTATCTGACGCCATACGCCATCTTGTGTATGCATTTGAGAATGATAATTCATGAATAGGTTTTGATTTTGAGCGGCTAAATTATATGCTAGATATAGTTATTTATATTTTTCCCTTCATCAGTAGATTTTTCTTGATTTTTGATATGGCGTACAACCTCTGGGCCGAAATTGGGACAACTCCTTTCTGAATTCACCATACCATTTATATGACCATGTTAACATGGGCTAGTGTCGGCTCATATACCCATTTACCTAACACCCTGTATTTTCTTCAAAGCTTAGAACACTTGGCGTCAGAGTTGTGGAGTCGCGACGACAAGTTAATATTATATGAAATTGATAGGAATAGTCTAGTCGCTGAGCTGTCACGGCCCTCTCTATTGGCGAATGGGCATTAAAAGAATGCCCATTCTTTTAATGCCCATTCGCCAATAGAGAGGCCAATAAAAGAATGATTGGATGTTGGTAAGGACTATGTCAAATAAATTTATATTGAAATAGCTTTTATATTTAAAATCATCATCATCTCAGCCATAGGACGTCCACTGCTGAACATAGGCCTCCCCCAATGCTTTCCATGTTGCCCGGTTGTCGTCGCGTGTCGTGTAGTGTGCGCATATACATAGGTAAAATGAATGACGTTTGGTGCGTGACATATCGATACATTAGACATTTCATAGAGCGGCTCGTTCTTCTATTACAAGTAAATGCTTTAGTCTCATCATCATCATCATTTCAGCCACAGGACGTCCACTGCTGAACATAGGCCTCCTCCAATGCTTTCCACGTTGATCGATTGGTAGCGGCCTGCATCCAGCGCTTCCCTGCTACCTTTACGATGTCGTCGGTCCACCTTGTAGGTTGACGTCCCACGCTGCGTTTTCCGGTACGCGGCCTCCATTCCAGAACCTTGCCGCCCCATCGGCCGTCAGTTCTGCGTACTATGTGCCCTGCCCATTGCCACTTCAGCTTGCTAATCCGTCGGGCTATGTCAGTGACTTTAGTTCGTTTACGAATTTCTATACCCACCTTTATGTCAAACGTATACTATTTTAGTTGATGTATGTTTGGACAAAGCCCGATTGTAGAGTGAAAGAGAATTGTAAATCAGTATAATATTGATGGAATAATGTACCAACTTTTGCCAGTGGCTTCGGCCACTTGAAATTCAGTTTTAGATATAATAAACAATAATACTGGAAAGTTTCATAAAATTACGTTCAGTGTAGTTTTTGCGTTAAAGAATAACTAACATCCAAACAAACTTTCACATTCATAATATTAGTAGACCTAGCTTTTGTTCGCAACTTCAAGTGAATAAGTACGTATCAGTCTCTCACAAAAATACCATTGCATTATGTTTCTACATTGTTTATTTTCATAAACCAGTGGGCTAATTCAAATGCATTTGTCGAGAGTAGAAATCGTCTGTCAAATAATTTTCTAGTAATCAATTTTGAACTGATTGTCAAGGTAATACAGTTGAAAATTGAATATCAAAGCCAGACTACGCCTAATGTCAGATCAGCCGATGGTAGATGCCAAATTTCCAATATCGCGTACGAAGACGGAGAACTTTGTCAATATAGTGGTACATAAGGGTCATAATTAGTGGATGCCGACGATTTTCGCGCTGTCATCTCAACGACTGCCCACCCTTGCAGGATAAAAACTTTCCCTGGGTTTCAAATAATCTCTTTAAAAATTATTTCAATCGACTGGTTAGTACTGCACTGGGAACGGGAACAGTCATAATTTCAGTCACAGAACGGCCACTGCTGAACATAGGCCTTCTCCAATAATTGCCAGATTGGAATGTTGGTAGTGACCTGCTTTTATTCAAAATCAAAATCAAAAATATTTATTCAGTTTAGACCACAAGTGGCACTTATGAACGTCAAAATATTATTATAGAAAATAATAAAAAAAGAAAAGGTAGCCCTTATGGGGCACTTTACATGTCTCCTTATCTTTTGGGCCCTACCAGTAGGGGTTGCAAGTCCCGGTACTAAGGAGTGTTACTGAATTACCGGTACCAGGTCTAAGCCAGTACCGGGAAAACCGGGAAATTCGGTACCCACGTGAATGGTTATTAAAACCAATTACCTAATTTATACAGTGTGAGTCACGTTAAAGTTTTAGGCGATACTAAAAAAATACATAAAATACACAAAAAAGGCCAATAAATAATAAAAAATGATACATAGCAAATGTTGTGATAGGGATAGAGACATGCGATTTTTGGTTTTACAAAGATAATACGATAGAGAATAATACAAAGTAATAAAAACTACCTGTTAAAGGAGCATTTTTTTGAGAAATTTATCAAATAACCAAAAAAATACGAATTTTTCAGTTTTTTTTTTCAAAAAGTCTCATTTTTTATTATTTGTTAGCATTTTCTGGGTATTTTATGTATTTTTTCAGTATCGTCTATTATTTAGCATTATGACTGTTTTTATTTTATCAGGATATACCGCTTAGTTTAAAAGTTATTACGTTTTCTTTACAATAAGTAATTGGAAGAAAAAAAATTCTATAAAAAAATTAAAAAAATCTCAAAAAAATTTTGACCTCTTTTTTGTCGATAAAAATAACTAGGTCTAGTTTTATCTATTTTCATATGTACACTTTAACGTGACTCACACTGTATAAAAAGCAACAATCGTTTAATCAACCTATTTTAGTTAAAATAATATGTTTTCTCACTTTCTATCAATGTCAAATACTGGCAGCGACAAGAGTTAGGGACAAAACATAATTAACTAAATTAGGTTTATAAAAAAAACACGCTATTATAAGAAATAATAAGTAGTACCCAAGTACAATCAGATAAAACAATCAGTATTAAAAGAATAGTAATGAATTAGGAATATTATTAATATTTTTTCATTTGTTGATAGTGTGTAGGTACGTAAAAAGAGGATGGCATCTAGTCAAAAAATTGTCATTCAAAAATAAATTATTGAAGTCCCGAAAGTACCGAAAGTCCCGGGAATTGCATCGTCAGTACCGGAACTAGATAAAGGATTAGATTATCGGGAATTCCCGGGAAAAATGAGTACCGGGATTTCCCGGGAGCAAACCCTACCTACCAGCGCTTCGAGACAAACATATGGCAAGTGCTGAGAAGACCTTCCTGCTACTTTAATGAAGTCCAATATTAATATCTACAAATTACAGCCTTGAATCTTAGTTTGAATTTAAATTTGAAGCGTCTTTAATAGGAAATCCGTAAGCACTTATGTTAAACAACTAGAAAAATACGAGTTAAGCGAGTTTCGACCCTTATCCTATCACTTCGCGCCCGCCAAGTGGCGGCAAAAAGCCCAACTTCGTCCTGCCACAGCTGGGAACTTTTAATGGCAGCTCTCATTAGCTAAATACAGGCACAATTTGTGGCTACGCTTGTTTGCGTTTGTAAAATTGTATTATGCTAGAAATAGCATTGAATACCACGAATTTTCTCTTACTTTCCATAAGGATAAAAATGTTAATTGTATTTGAGAGAATGCGTAGTGTCCAGATAATTTTCAGACAATAAGTAATGTATTTTTAGCGATAAGGATTTTATGCGTCATATTAAAAAAAATCCTACAGCTGTTGTACGACAATACTTTGGACCAATACTACATTGAAATCATGTTTGAAACAAGAATTTTTTGATCTTTTAAAGCAAACAATTAAAAAGTAACCGAGCATTATATTTTGATCATACTACCACACACAGATACTAGACTATAGAAACTATTCTATTGTTAAACTCTATTTTGCTATTTTTGAACCACTAATTAATA
This sequence comes from Ostrinia furnacalis, assembly GCF_004193835.3. Lineage (NCBI taxonomy): Eukaryota > Metazoa > Arthropoda > Insecta > Lepidoptera > Crambidae > Ostrinia > Ostrinia furnacalis. The sequence continues at coordinate 42,242 of NW_021131366.1, read as the reverse complement.
ATATATCAAAAGGTCCAAAAGTTATTTTTATATTTAATAACAAAGTTTCTCCCAGATATTTTCATCAATACAACGTTGTAAACTGAGGGAATTGTTCCCCCATTTTGTAACCTAGTTAAGGTTGATTTTCGCTTGCAATTCCCCAGACATTCCAACAATATATTGGATGGGGATTTAGTTTCAAGATTTCGTTCGCGAAACAAAAGGTTTCTGAAAAATTGCACGCTAAATGCGGAACGACAGTTTTTCCAAATATTAGACTGTATTTCGTATAGAATTATTTTAACGCTATCAGACTACGGTGCGGTGTGAGGAATGTAGCTAATAATTTTGTGTTAGTGAGAGAAAGGAAAATGTATGCAAATACACTCTAATCTTCTACGTCTAAAGATAGATAGGAAAATAAATCTCAGTAGGTACGAAGAGATTTACAAACTTTTTATGTAAGAACTATAGCACTTTAAAGGTCGGCAATCGTAAAAATGTGTTTCAGAAAAGGAAAAGATATTTTATATAATAATAATAATAAATGATTCTTTATTCAAGTAACCAGGACTCAGTTTGTTAGTAACAACTACACTTAAAAACTATGTTAGTTACGAGTATATGCATTAAGTAGGTAATTCGCGCATAGGTATAGGTTTTATGGTACTCTACAATATTTTATGTTCTCCAGTAAGAAGTAAAATGCAGTTAATCATTATTTATTGCTAATTTAATGATTTAGTCGGCAACCATACGACTACAGAGTTTTTATGAAATCCAGCTTCAGTATTTAATAAATTGACACTACTAACTACAAGGTAAATAGGAGCAAAGTTTCCAAGTACCTAATACATAAGGTATAATCAGTAGCACTATTTAATATTATAATCTAAGTTTTGTAGCCAGATTAATAAATAAGATTTTTATTGTTACGAGGTAAATAATCCATAATATTATTACTAATATTGTCTTATAGGCAATGGGAAAGAGAGCATTGTTTGGAATTGATTTTATAAATGAAGAACTTGGGAGAGGCTTTTTTTTTTTTTTTTTTTTTTATGCTAGACAAGGCAGGTATTTGACCGCAATCGCACCTGGTGTTAAGTGAGATGCAGTCTAGGATGGTACATATCTGCCCTGTAAGTGCCTATTCACTCTCGCCTTGAAAACGCCCGGATTATAGTGTTCAGGAAATACAGCAGCAGGCAGCGAATTCCAGTCCCTAGCTGTTCGCATTATAAAGGAGTCGTCGAAACGCTTAGTGCGAGCTGGTGGAATGTCGACAATGTAGGGATGGTACGCCAGCCTGCGTCTGGTTCCCCGGTGATGGAAAGGGGCTGGTGGAATTAAGTTATATAATTCCTTCGCACATTCTCCGAAGTGTAGCCTGTAGAAAACCGTTAGAGAAGCAACTTTACGGCGGTGGTCAAGTTCCTGGAGCGACGCTTCAACAAGGGTCGGGCTGTCGATTAGTCTCCTGGCACGCCTTTCCACCGAATCCAAAGCAGCCAAATATTTCTTGGCAGAGCCGTCCCAGAGGTGGCAGCAGTATTCCATGCAAGTAGTATTCTTTTCAATTAGTTGTTTTACTGTAAAGAGGTAAAATCTGCCCTTCGCTTCAACTTGACCTTACTGACTTTACCTCTATCGGAGGTAAAATCTTCTTTTTGTCCGACTTGACCTTACTGACTCTACCTCTTTAACGTAAGGTTTCAATTACAGATCCGGTGAATCTGGTTTGTATTTCAAAGGGCACAGTTGTGAATGTTGGCTCTTATTGGATTCGAACTAAAATACTGGAATAATAATTGTGCTTTGGTGTGGGTGGTGGTGTTGTCTTTGATGGTTTGATTTGAAACAGCTAGTTTAATGTTGTTTAGTTCTGTGATATTTTAAGCAGATAAATCTTTTGAGTTACTGAAAATACCTCAATACAAAAAGAGGTAAATGTACTTGTGGAAAAAATATTATAATTAATATTTATTTGTTAGTTAGTAAGTATATAAGTAAGAAACTAGTTCTTTTGTCAAATATTTATTACTTAGTTATAAATTAAGAAGATAATTATATTACATTTTGTTAGCTTCTATTTATTTTGCCCAGTTTATAAATATTTATTTTCGTTGTTAAATATTTATCAACTTAACAAGGAGTTTCATTACGTTATGCAAACACTTTTACCTTTTCTATACTGGGTTACTTGGAATTCGTTTATTGCTTAGATGTTACAGAAAAAATACATCGAATTGACGTTTCGGTAGAAACCAATCTTTCTGAGAAACTCATAATTTTGTGCCTTCTGGAACACTTTTCGATCTCTACCCGAAATTGCGAAAGAATTGTACATTTTTGTTGCAGAATAGCTTCTATTACAACGAGATAAGGGCCACTGTTTTTAGCTTGATGTGCTCGTCTGTAGCTATAAGGTAATTGGCTGATATAATAAAGGGGGCTCGGTTCAATTAGTTGTATCTTTGCCCCTCCACCTGAATGCGAATTCCTTGTAATCATATACAGGGTGACTCTTTAGTAGGTGCTCAAATAAAAAGGATTGATTTTGCTGCAACACTTTGCCCAAGGGAACGTAAAAAATTCAAATGAAGAAAACAAGCTTTCCATTCAAATTGTTAACAGTAATTTACTCAACATTTTATTGCATCAATTATTTATTTATGTGCTGTAGGAGTTTGAACACGAACCAATGATCTGGTGAAGGTCACGAGAAATACCTGGATGCGGGCAGCGCAGGATCTTTAGTTGTGGAAATCCGTAGCGGTGACCTTTCTCCAGCGGTGCACAGCAAAAATACCTGGATGAAACACCAGCGGGTCGTTGCGGAAATGAGTGGGAGGCCTTTGTCCAGCAGTGGACAGCAAACATATCAACGAGTAGAATCAATCCTTTTTTGAGCACCTACCTGAGTAAACCTGGTGATAGTAGCAGGAAGCTTGAAGACAATAACTACCGGCTCCGTTTCTTTGGGCTCCAGCGGACACCGACGGGTTTTAGTGGGTAAGCCCCGCCTTTAGTGAGCAGGCGGGGAGAGTCCCACATAACCCACTGGCAGTCCCCATCGACTAGTGGGTATGCGCAAAGCATTTCCCGACGTTAAAAAAAGTACGTAACGAAAGAGTAGGAATCAACCATTTTTATCACCTGCCAAAGTGCCGAAGTACCACCCTGTATATTCGCTCACGGATTCCCCGAAATGATTTACTTATTTATATCGGGTGTTGTCATTTGAGCGTATAAATAGTATTACGCGAGCCGCCGGAGCGGCAAATTGTCGTGTGCCTCACTCATTTGCAAATCTTACGGTGGGGGCTTGAATCAGAGACCGTGATGGAATACATCTTGTAGCATTACTGGGACAAAATTTAAGTAATATTTTAATAATGGATCAAAATAAATATTTTTTTTTCCTATTGGAGGACGTCGACCAGGCCTGGTGATTTGCGTACTGAACTAAGGGCTTGTCCCCACGGTAATCCAGTTTTGAGGGATCCAGTAATGCAGGATCTGAACGGTAACGGTTAATTTCGTTGCGGGTCCAATGACAGTTTAACTTTTCCCCGGGACAAACTTGACCTTCACTGGTTGGGATTTTATTGGCTGTAGATCCTGGCTACACAGGAGTTGCAGCGGTGGGTAAGAGAGGTGGGAATAGTCCCGTGTCGTATGATGAACGGCTTAGGTAAAGTATTACATTTGGTCTCCAGTCTGACAGATGCGGCGGTAGAAGTGTTAGTTAAGTCTTCAATTTGCCTCTGGCAGCGTGCAACGTCCACCCACAAAGTGGACCGACGACATCATAAAGGTAGCAGGGAAGCGCTGGATGTAGGCCGCTACCAATCGATCAACATGGAAAGCATTAGCCTATGTTCAGCAGTGGACGTCCTATGCTGAAATGATGATGATGATGATGAAAGCAGAGAGGATCGTGCTTCTACAGTAAATGACTGAAATGAACTGATCATAGGTCATAATTATGTAATGTGGGCAAGTAAAAATATTGCAATTTATATCCATTGGTCATAGTTAGCTTCGAAATAATAATAAACTTGTTAGTTAAACAAACCATTTTATTAACCAATCAAAATTAATTACTCAATGAAATGCTGTTTGAACAATGAAAATAATTACAAAAGTAATGTCTCCGTGAAATTTTACCAGTGCAAAGTAAAACAACAGTGCAAAAATATAAAAGGAAAATTAAAATCCGGCTCTTGTTTTAAAACATTCAGCTTTTTAATTTAAAAGTAATCAGGCGTAGTGAAGCCTGACCTGCTGTCCAGTAATGAGATATTAAAGCTGAATTGTTGTGACACCAGATTATTTTGCCTGATGATATTGTCTAGCGCTTAAAAGTACAGTAGAATCCCGATTATCCGGATCAATTAAAACCAGAGGTATTGCGGATAATCGATTTCAAAGTAAAATCAAACAATAATTAACTTTTTACTATAGAAAGGGAAAAGAAATACATTACATTTAGACCATGGGTGAATCCATTCCTTGACACCAGATTATTTTGCCTGTTGATATTGTCTAGCGCTTAAAAGTACAGTAGAATCCCGATTATCCGGATCAATTAAAACCAGGGGTATTCCGGATAATCGATTTCAAAGTAAAATCAAACAATAATTAACTTTTTACTATAGATAGGGAAAAGAAATACATCACATTTAGACCATGGGTAAATCCATTTCTTTTAACAATGAACCAAGACGACGCGGCGGCACCGAACCGTATCACAGGTGGCGTGCCGTATTGATGGCCAGGCCCTAAATCGGTAATTAGAGTCGTGAAGAATGAGTCCGGATAATCGGATGTCCGGATAATCGAGGTCCGGATAATCGAGTTTCTACTGTACCTAACTGAGTTTTAACGCGAGGGTATTTTTGTGGCCAAACGTCAGCGAGACTTTAGATTTGTATGTTTTGTCACGTCATAATTTATGTCAATGTCACCCCTCCCGTGCCGCTTCCATGCCTTGGGCGCTGACTCAGTTAATGCCTATACTTTTGTTGATAATTGAGTTTGCAGCCCAATCCGCTTTGCTTGATAAGATGGTTTCAATTATCAAATTATGAAAGCCAAATAATGATGATGATAATGAACTTGTCAGAATTAATTTTAAAGTAAGTCTATAGGAGTACGGCTACTTCACAAATTCATTGGAGTCAAGCAGTGTAGTTGTAAAAAGTGTTGTGTGTAACCAAAGCTTAAACGAAGACTATAATCCGGGCCTTTTCAAGGCAAGAGAGAATAAGCACTTACAGGGCAGATAAATGTACCATCCTAGACTGCATCCCACTTAACACCAGGTGCGATTGTGGTCGAAAATCTATATCTACATTTTATCATGTTAAATTAAGTTTCAAGTGTCCTTTCTTAATACGGCTAAGTAACGATGTACTTTAAAGTAATTTTGGAAGCTTCAGAAGCTCTCATAAAACTTAACGTTAATGAGTAATTTTTAAAAGGTAGTTTTAAAATTTCAGCGCCACTCGAGGGTTGAATTTTTCAAAGCCTACTTAGGATATCCGAGGAGCACCTGTCGTAAATATGGTGGGATTTACAGAGGTAGAAATGTACTGGAAGTGATTTTATTTTTAACCGACTTAAAAAACTGTATGTATTTTTTCTATGTATGTTCGTTCATCGATTGGACTAAAGCTGAAGATCTAAAACCAGTTAGAGCTGGTGTGAATTTTTTTTTACAGTTGACTCTTAACCGAGAATGTATTTTAAAATGGATAATTTTAACAGCCATACACGACAGAATAAAAATGTCATAATGCTAGAATGGAGTTGTCAAAAATTCAGACTTTGGCATTTAATTTTTACACTGGTTAGTATTGTTACTCGTATTTAATATCCAGTTGTTTCAGCTACATTACATTGAGGTAGAAATAATTTATGATTTTGCTGCATTTACCTCTAAATACCTCTTCCATTCCCTCAACATCCTTGTAACGTAAGGTCACACTGCAATCTGCTAAAGTGCCTCATCGTAGGGTAACCATGGCGGAGTTGTATCGAACGTGTACACGTCCTGAGGGCATTTGGAATGGTGACCATGATTCTGTGAGGGAACGGGACATTGAGGCATTTTCTGTGATTGTAACAGACGTGCGTTCGAAGCAACAGTAGGTTCAATATGAATTTAAATAGACAGATAGGTATAGATCAGCGGTTCCCAAACTTATTTAGTCTACTGCCCACTTTAAGAATAATTTATTTTTTAGCGCCCCCCATTTTTGTAGTCAAGAGTCGAGCTCAGTCGGTGTCTAAGAGTCCTCCTAGTAGATGGCGCCTCCCAAGCCTCTACACAACGTCCCGATTTTTTTCTGGGTCTCTTACCGCCCCCCTTTAAGCCTGCAGCGCCCACAAGGGCGTTATCGCCCACTTTGGAAAAGACTGGTATAGATCGTGTCATCCACGAAGACGCGCCCCACCATCTTTCCGCTATTGTTTGAGTGTTATCGGTACGCGTTAAATCATTCATGAGTGCACGCACACTACAATAATGACGCTCGGATTGCTCGGATCAAACTCCCCGCACCCCGCGCTTCTCTCGACCAAAAATTGGTGGGGCGCGTCTTCGCGGATGAAATGAACCAAGTATAGTTACTCTTTATTGCACACCACACTAAGAAACTGATGAAATATACAATTAAGGCGATCTTATCGCTATGACTTCATTTCTACTATTCCTAGAGTCAATAAAATTAAAGAAAGAAAGAAAATAATTTTATTTGGCAACAAAAGAAACATTCACATAGATAATTTAACGTTTTTGCAGAAAAATGTCTGAGACAATTATAACATATTCTTTGTTTTTCCTGTTTAATATTGTATTATTCACTTACAAGGCGCGTGGAAAAATTGCGACTCATAAAAATAAGTATCAATCTTAGTAGGTAATCCAATTGTGGTACTTTGGAAAATTAAGGGAAGAAGGAAGGAAAAATTATAAATAAAGATGGATTTCAAATGTTACATAACTTTAAAATTTCACTAGAAGTTCCATACATATTTCATCGTCATCATCATAATTTTTTTTCTATTTTTTATATTGGTCTCCACTGAAGAAGCCTGTAGAGGTAGCAGGGAAGCGCTGTACGCAGGCCGCTACCAATCGATCGACGTGGAAAGCATTGGGGGAGGCATATGTTTAGCAGTAGACGTCCTATGGCTGAAATGATGAAGGAGATTGGTGGTATAGTTCCAGTAGAGTAGAATAGATGGGCCGACGACATCATAAAGGTAGCAGAAAGGCGCTGGACGCAGAACGCAAGCCGCTACCAACCGGGCAACATGGAATTCTAAATTTTAACCATAATATTATTAAGCTTAACTTAATATGGGTTTATTTAGGAGTGTTAGCAGGTAACTTGAGTATCATTTCAGTTCCACATGTTTCGGTAAGAGATATCTAGCAGTCTAGTTTATATTTCACCTTTCATACAATGAATTTCAAAACAGATATTTCCTAGTAGATATCGCATGACGGTGGAACAATGGAATCGAATGATAGACAGACATATCCAACGCTCGTTTGGGTTTGTTGAGGAATATAGTTTTGAATTTGTTAGCGAATATTTTTATTAATAAACAAAGTTATATAAGATTTTCAAATGGAAAGTACGGACTACGATACGTCAAGGGAAAAACTTGGATCTTTACTACAAAAATCGTTAGTTGGATGTGCTGTGATACGTTGCAAAGCTAAACACCTTTATCGTTATGCAATACGCTATTGCTTTTTTGCAACAAAATACAAAAAAAAACAATGAAAATAACATGTTATCTGGTGTTCCTTGGGGCAGCTTACCTCCAGCAGCGGACTGTTCTTATTTATTATCTTTATTAAATTTTGTCCTAGATGCAGACATAAATCAGTTTACATTAAAAAATTCAAACATTTTATTTTTGGGCTCTACTAATGTTTTGAGACAAACATGTCAAACGACGGTGTTAAGAAGAAACGTCCCAACATATCTTTAAATGATGGCCACCCTACATTGTATGCTAGTGATAAATGTCCTGGCAGACGTACTGTAACAATGCATGCGTGATGTGTACCTGTAGGTACAATGAATGTAACGCTCTAGTGCTTTGTACACATAACGTAGATACAGAGATGCCAACTAATGCGCTGAGTTCTAAACTCAGTGTCGCATTAGAAACACACACAAAGTGATCAAAATAAAAACAATATGTCGCGAACAGTGTGTGTCATGCACTTGCACACGTCTCATTGCATTGAGTGCGACTATTCGTTCGCATACTACTGATACTACGGCTTACTACGTTGCAAGTAATTGAATGAATTATGTTAGTGTGAATGTGCTCATTATCCACTGCGGTATCAGTACTTAATGTTCGAATAATCTTTAGTACTACGCAAGCAATGTAAACTGTTTGACATATATGATGTCACTGCTGTTATCATTGCTGAGAGCAATGTGTTCTGTTTTTGGGCATATTGCTGCGACACCGGCCCCGCCCCCTTTTCACACTTTCTGTGATCTGTGTTCTGTGTTTGTACACATGGTGGTACGTCAAGCTAAATACTGTAGAGTCTTATTCACATGTTAATAGAGACGATTTCGCTACAAAATGTATAAACTTATGTGCTATCGTCTGTACTTAGAAATACAAGAGGTTAAAGGATCGAATCTAATTTAATTAAAAATTAAATTGTAAGGAAAACTTACCCAGTGTTGATATTGATGATGCTCTCCAATTTTGTATCTGAAAAATAAAGAAAAATGGGTTTCAATTTTCTGGTTCAAATAAATTAAAGTGCTCAATTAGATAAACGGAATTTGAAATAAGAAACCACGAACACAATTTATAAATGAATTCAAAATACTGGAATTTACTAGAGTTGTTAAAAAGTAATGAGAATGGGATGTTTATAGCTATCACAAACATCTGAAAAAAATTGGGCAAGTAGCTTAATTCTTCACTGGAAATTGGTAAAAAAATAATTTAAGTTCACCATTGCGTTTATGAATTACATTCACTTGAACACGATCAGTCGGATGATTTTTTTGACTCTCCAAAAAGGCCTAAAAAGGACACTGCGTCGACAATTTCCTTGGTGAAAAATGGTGAACTTGAAAATGATTTTTTTACCAGTACCTCTAGCATGAACAACTTTCGTCTTCGAATCGTTTGCGTATTCGACAAAATTCGATACACAACCTTCGAATTAAACGATAACGTGACAATTTTGATTCTCAAAATAAGTTTCGTGCAACCATTTCTCATACTAAGTTCACTTTACGATACCTTCACAAGGGCGCTGTTGTAGTTTACGTACTAAATCTTTTGATGGCGATTCGAATACGCAAGCGATTCGAACTCGAAAGTTTTTCGTGCTAGCCGTACAGTTTCTAGTGAAAATTAAACTACCTACCGATTTTTTTTCAGATTTTTGTGATGGCTAGAAATATCCCATTCTCATTTCTTTTTGAACACCCCTCATATATCTTTATTGATACGTCTGTAACTTGCATTATAGTTTTATAATTATAATAAGTCATATAAAATTCATGTTATTGCTTCTAGGAAAAATTATAGAGCTTTATTTACAAATCAAAGAGAGAGAAATACATGGGCGAAGCCACGGGCAACAGCTAGTGATTGCTTCAATAGGTACAATAATTTTTGTATTTTACATTATAAAAGCAGAAAAACCACTCCGTCCGTCGACCACTTAAAGTCGGAAACTTTTTTGAATAGAAGGGAATTAAAAATGTATTATTCATTTTGCGTTCAACACAATAAAAATGGACACAGTAGACTCATTTGTTTTGCATGACGATTTAGGCTAAGAACTTACGCGCCATTTTCACCCGCGCCCGCGGCGGTTGTGGAATTGCGGTTTTATTTCAAAACTCACGGGAGCGGTTATTTGCGCGGTTATTCTAAGAACTCACGGCTAAGTCACTGGTACAAAATGGTCGCCCGCTGAGGCTGCGGTTACCGTGGCCTGCGCGATTCTACTAGTCGCCCGCCGGTGCCGCGGGAACCGCATACAACCGCACCCGCTGCGGGCGAAAACCGCGTCGTGATCTGCAGTCTACAGAAGCTGCTGGCCCGCAACCGCCGCGGGCGCGGGTGAAAATAGCGCCATGAGTTCTTAGCCTTAATGCTTCAACCACACCAACGCATGCAGTTCGTCATGGATGCGCGGACTGTCATGGGTCGCGCGACCTGTCATTGGCCTATGATCGCGTCGGCGATGGCGATCTGCACGCATTGGTGTGGTTGAAGCTTGAGCGAGGACACCCATGAATGTGACCTTTTGAATTCCCAGTTCGATTCAATCGAATGATTAGATTTTTTGCAGGCCACTGCAAATGGAATGTTCGTGTAAATGTTAAATTACTACCAAAAACAAACGGGATTTCTCCTTGGAAAAGAGTCCCTTAGACGTGTTAGTTATTTAAGAGTTTTTTTTTATTTATGGATAACAAGGCAGGTATTTGACTGCAATCGCACCTGGTGTTAAGTGAGATGCAGTCTATGATGGTACATAATAATATTATGTAAACGACTGCCGTTAATACGACTACCATATTATGGTAGTCGTATTAACGGCAGTCGTTTATATTCGTTCATCCTTGAACACAAGGACTGTTACCGCTAGGAAGGAATCTCTTTCAGAAATTCAAAATTATCTGAAATTCAGGGTAATTTTTTTTCCCGTTCTGATTTGAGTCTGAATTACCTTGAAAGATTCAAAGTTACCTAGATGGCTGTATTTATAACATGAATATAATAGAGTCCACTGCATGTTTCTCCATTGTAATCCAAAAAACTTTAAAACCCTTTCCGGCCGACTTTTTGTAAGGAATTAATTGATGCTGTTTCATCTTAAAATAACATCGCAAAAATTCGGTGGTGACCATAGTCTAGTTTTAAAATATTAATTCTCCAATTTTTAATAATCAATTGGCACAAAATAGTATCTATAGCCTGACCAGGAACATAAAAACCCTCGCCATGTTGCGGAAAACTAATGGTACTAATTTCTTTTAATGGCAACAGTAACTGAAAACTTCATTGACATGTCACCTTGCATGTCAGTCTATTGCTGTCAAAGTGTAAACAAACTTTATTTTAAATGTGCGCAATTGGTTTTATGAATTAAATTGCTAAAATATTTTTATAGTCGTGAAAGAAAAGTGGTTCACAATGTGTTAAAGTATTTGTCGAAGAGAAATACTAAGGGTTCGGACAATATTTTCATTGAATAATGTTTCCGACAAAGGTTGTCAAATTGACTGATATGTTTATCGTATAGTACAGTCCACTATGAAAATTAGCTGTGGTTTGTTTCAACTACCTATTTTAAAAATTTTGTCACTTTCTAAGTGTTTAATTTTATGGGATCGGGAAAGAAGTACCGACTTTGAAGCGTTCATGAGCAGACATTGCAGTTGAATATTCAAGTTCTGAATTTGATTATTGATGAATAATAAAATAAATTCTACTAGCTCGATTGATGGTTTCATTTAATTTATTTAAATCAGGTTACCTATAATAATATTATTTCGTTAATTTATGAAAATATCAAATAAGCCCGTAATCCTGAATCCTGATACATAAAGTTAGCCTATTAATTTAACACAGGTACGACTTTACTCAGTGTTGCACTATCAAATGCAATTGACGCGCCTCTATGCCAGGGTTTTTATGTTCTTGGTCAGGCTATACCTACTTTACTTAAGCCCTGAATATAGGTATAGCGCTTAAATTTATAGACATATTATAATAATATGTGTGTATTCTCAATTGCTGTAAAATTATATTTTAGTACATTTGACATTAGTAAATAGTCAAAAGAGTTATAGTTCCAAAATACTGGACTGTCCTGTCGATGACATTGACAGTGGGGCGCCACCGTCAATACCGGATCGCTGGTCCAGATTTTTGCCATGTTGGAAACCATATAGTTGAACGATGGTAGCGCCCCCCTGTCATTGAGTTTGGCGGGACAGTTCAGCGTGGGTCATCTATATTGAAAATGTGACGTCATAACTTCTTTGACATACAAAATCTATGAGAGAGCCACGTTGTGACAGATCTAAGACTAGGCGCAGACCACTGATTTTTAGATGGCCGATAGTTGTGCCCGATTTTAAATTGTATTGTACGGCCAAATCAAATCGGTGTAATGTGCGCACTTCCATACATGCCCATACTGATCAACTGCCCGACTAAACTATCGGCCGACGAAAAATCGATGGTCTGCGCCTAGGCTTAAAAGTATTTCGATAACTCAGTGGTTTTATAACCTTACGGAAGACCAGCGTCATAGATTTCCTGAGATACTACGAACATGCTGAGTGGCCCACCTTTTCAGTATCTTGTAAATATATTTTTGTATTTTGTAAATTATGTGATACTAAATAAACATGTTTTCTTTCTTTCTTATTTGCCATTACACTCACACCTTTATTATTTAAATCTACAATTTAGGCTGAAAACCCGCAAATAGGGAAAACTGTCGGGTAAAATTAATGAATGTAAAACTTATTTAATATAACGCTCAGTTCCATTGGTTTGTCCGGGGAAAGGATATTGAAATTTCCCGCCACTTCCGGTGCGAACGTTTGACAGCAAGGGCCGTTGTAATTAAAATCTGTTCCAGACGCCATTTTGGACAATGTTAAATGGTGCTTGAGATTTTTATTTGAGGAAAGGAAAAATATTCTATTTTTAGTTAGGAATAGGCATTGCTTGTTTATTGGGTTTTCCTTCCGACCGTCATAACTTGCATCACTTAAGTAGCCATAGCCCGCAGAATTGCCAAACTTAAGTGGCAGTGGGCGGGGCACATAGCTCGTAGAGCTGATGGCCGTTGGGGCAGAAAAATTCCCGAATACCACACACCGGAAATTGTACGAGTAGTTAAGCCAGGCTTCATATTCCTTGGACCGACGATCTGGGGAAGGTAACCTGAAGGTTGTTGAAGTACCTGGATGCGCTCGCAGGACCGGTTTTTGTGGAAATCCTTAGGGGAGGCCTTTTATTAAGTAGTGGACGTTTGTTGGCAGAAACGATTGGGTTTCTATTTTCTTTTTACAAGAGACGCTAATTTACTCGTAAGTCACAGATCATCTGAACAATAAGTTTTATAAATAGATTTCGATCAGAAAATATGTCAAACCGTTTTATTCTTCAGATGAAATTTATCTGGCGATTAAAAGCCTTCCCTAATGGCGTAACATTTCAATTCACACAATAAAAACGGCCGTACTATATTTAAGCGGAATTGGCGCCGATAAAATCTTAAATGTCGATCCCAACAGCCAGGGATGTCCGTTCCGTGGATGTGACGGCTGAAGTGTAAAATAGTGTAAGTGTGAAATTAAAAAAAAATAAAACAATAATTAATGAAAGGCGCAAGACTTCAGCGCAATGAAACTGTAGGCTTTTAAATTTTCAACATTGATAAGCATAACCTTGAGTAAAAGTAGCTAATTCATTAGCTAACTAGCTTTTCGCCCACGTGGAATTTTATATAAACTATGATATTCAGCAATAATGTGGCTTTCTATTGGTGAAAGAATTTTAAATTTCGGTTCTGTGGATCCCGAGATTACCCCTTACAATTTAACAAATATACAAACACACAAACATTTCCTCTTTATAATATTAGATAGATTTATTCATTTGTTCTCACTAAAAAACTTAATAGTTTAAGGTAATCTTAAACGAACTAAGTTAAAATCCTCAACTTTAGCTCATTATGACCCTTAAATGGAAGTACGTGCTAAAATAACACTTTTATTATTCTCACAAGTTCTGAGCAAAGTGCACTCAAAAGCTTCTGATTCCCATTTTACTAAGCCTGTGCGGGCTTTCAGTCTTTTAAGTTTAAAACGAATGTGTGATTTTTTATTTCATAAACAAAATTAGTTAATGCATTTCAGTTAGTGGAGATTTGCATTTTTGGAAAACTTACGAATATTAAATTAAAAAAGAATTCGAAAAGTTTTTTTATAGAAATGCCTTTAATTCCTAACAATTTGTTATACTTACTTTATATTTTAAATGAATTCATCGTCAATTCATCACTCTTAACCCTAATAAATCGATGCCATTAAATTTCCAGGTGGTTAGAACACTTACAATGCAAATTCCCGTTCCCAAACGATAAAAAACTCCGAGATTACCACTGTAAAATACCATCATAAAAGAAAAACTTTTAAAACTCGACCAGTAACGCCGAAAATTAACGCCGTAAAAATAATAGGATTGCACTTAAGAAGTTTTGCGACGTGGGCGTCGATTTGCAAATTTCCAAAATGCGTTATTTCCATACGAATCCAACGAGGGTTGACTTAAAATATTGTCGGTGTAGTTCAAGAAGGGACAGTAGTATCCCTTTTGTTGTTATACATAGTTGTTGCAATTCACGAAGGCGATTGAGCTTTACATGTGTGGTGGCTCGCTAGTGTTCGTTTTTCAACGGAGATCCGTAGGAGAACCAGAGTGACTGACATAGCCCGCAGAATCGCTAAAATCACACAGCTCGTGATGTCCGCTAAGGCAGGAAAATTCTTGAGTGGCGACCACGAGCCGGAAGACGTAGCGTGAGCAGGCCTCCCACTAGGTGGACCGACGATCTGGTGAAGGTCGCGGGAGGTGCCTGGATGCAAGTGGCGCAGGATCGGTCTTCGTGGATATCCTTGGGGGAGGCCTTTGTCCAGTAGTGGACGTCTTTCGGCTGAAACGAACTACTGATTCTAAAAAGTACTGGAAAAGAGGTTCGGTAATAAATTCTTTGTTTGATTTACTTTTATCGACACTAAACTGTTCTAGGACCATTGACTCGAGTGGGTTTACTGGTCTATGTCCATTATACAAGGGTCAACTTAAAATATTATCGGCTTGTACTGGACAAGGACGGGCTTCCAAACGTCAACCGAAAATCGACCCTAACATAACGTGCGAAGGCACATGTTCCCCGGATTACATTAGAACTCATTCGAGTGTGTGATATGCGATATTGGGCTTTACATCCTGACAAGAATTCCAATTAAATATTTCAGAGCGTAGAGTTTTTTTTGACATTTATTTTATGTTCGAGCCAAATTGGGTTCGAATGTCTATAGTAATATGATTCAATTTGGCTTTATGCTTAACGATTCGATAAAAGCGTTTTGGCAGTTGTTATTACAGATTAAACGTAGTTTTTTTCAACATTAATGCGAAAATAACTTCGTTTGTCTGTTACATTTTTACACCACTGAACCGATTTAGAAGAAATTTGGTATCCCTAATACTTTGAGACCCAGAAAGTTATCCAGGTTTCTAAAAGGGTAGTTTTTATCCCCGTTTCTACAAGGGGGTTAAGCTTGCGATAGTATTTCTATGACAAACCAAAATTCAAGTGGCTGGAGAAGCTGGAAAAAGTTACCTACATTGTAAGTTGCATAATTATCTGGTTTGTAATAATACCAGCCGGATAAGACCAAGAGCCGGAAGACGTAGCGTGGGCAGGCTTCCCACTGGGTGGACCGACGATCTGGTGAGGGTCGCGGGAGGTGCCTGGATGCGAGCGGCGCAGGACCGGTCGGTCTTTATGGAAATCCTTGGGGGAGGCCTTTGTCCAGCAGTGGACGTCTTTCGGCTGAAACGAACGAACGAATAATACCAGATAACATTTTATATTGTACTTATGCAATGTCACCACTTTACCCACAAAATAGAAAAGGATAGAAAACAGCCCATCACCCTTGACCTTTTAAATCCAAAGCGATGACAAAGCTGAAATCTTTGGTCTTCTAACGCGAATCAAAGGGTTACGTTCCCTTCAAAGATCTCAGTCCTTTAACCCTTAGACAAAAGGACTAAATTGAGCCTCTATGCGAAAACATGCCCTTCCGCTTGTTTGGTAACGAGCTGAGCAGTTCAGGACAAGGAAAGTGCCCAAATAAAACTAAATAGAACTTAGATTTTGTTTTTCTATTGGTTTAGGTTCCGTTTGAAGTGCTCAGCATTTGCTCGTGAATGCAAATTTTGGTGTAACTGTTATTATTTAAAAATATTATAGTCTTTAATACTGTTAATAATAATCATCATCATTTTCTTCATTTCAATCAAATGTCGTTTCCATTGCTCATCACAGGTCTCCCCTAATGATTTACCAATACCTGTTAATAGATCTCATAAATTCTAGAAAAAATCATAGTTTAAAATTATCTAAACTATGATTTTTTCTACAATTATGATTTAAACTATAATTTTTATTAAAATTAATAAATGAATTATCATTACGAAGTTATTTTGTTTGGTGAATCAAAAATTCAGGTAAAATTCATTTCATTATCAAAATAGGTTTTTCTTAAAGGAAAATATTAATTTTAATAAAAATTTACAGAACAAACAATATTTAAGAAAAAAAATTAAATTTGGTGTAAAAATATTCCACAAAAAATGGTCAGCCGAGTGAACTCAATTTCTTCCAGTTCCAAATTGTGAAGCAGGCATAATTATTTTTGATCAATTACATCAAGGAAGTGTTCCCTTCTCAAAGGAATACTTACTGGTGGCAGTTCAAATAGAACGAACAGTTCAATTGATTTGGAATTTTGACTACCCTCGATCATAGTACTTGATCGTTTGAAATGGAGGATAAAATAATTCGAATTATTGGAGAGAGATCATCGAGTAATTGATGAATGAAGTGATGACACAAATAAATAAAAAATGGGATAAATAAATCAAAGTGAGTGAAAATAGGTACATTTGAATAAACCAAGAATTTAGGGTTCGTATCTTCGCTACGATCAAAGGTAGTCCCCTGCTGACAATACAATGACCAGCTCCGCATTACCCGCATCCAGGTGCTTCCCTCGACTGTAGATCATCGGTTCACCGAATGGATGGCCACTGCCAAGATTACGTCTTCCGGTCTTTGGTCACCATTTAAGAACTTTTATGTTCCAAAGATCATCAATTCTACGAGCTATGTGCTCCCACTACCAATTATGTTTGCGATTCTGCGGCCTAGAGAATCTAGGATAAGGTAAAGGTAAAAAATACAGCAGAAGGTCATCATCTACTATACTAATATAATAAATGCGAAAGTAACTCTGTCTGTCTGTCCGTCTCTCTTTCACGCCTAAACCACTGAACCGATTTTGATGAAATTTGGCACGGAGATAGTTTGAGTCCCGGGAAAGGACATAGGATAGTTTTTATCCCGGTTTGTGAAACAGGGACGCGCGCGATAAAGTTTTTCTGTGACAGACAAAAATCCACGCGGGCGAAGCCGCGGGCGGAAAGCTAGTAATATTATAAAGGTACTCAAAAAATAATCTTCGGCTTATTAATTTGAGCTACGTTTATAATTAACTTCGTTTCCGCAAAGGAGGCTGACTGACGTACCTACAAGTTTGTGATCGATGACTGGAACTCGAAATTGTATTGAAATGCAATATTTATCGCGGGGGTCGCTTGAAGTGTTACGATTTCATTTGAAGTACAATTAATTTGAGAATATGACTTTGAATTGACAAAGGTAGAGACTCCAACCTATTCTGATGAGCGAGTTGTTTATAGGTCTGAAGCCCGTTTTCACCATCAATCCCTAATTTTTAAGTGACCCCTATGGTAACACATAACAGAAATTTTGTTTTCATAGGGGTCACTAAAAATTAGGAATTGATGGTGAAAACAGGCATGAGAGTCACAAAAAATCGTTTCAATATTTAGATCAATCAGAAAAAAGGAGGTATGTATGACTGAGATTGATTTTGATTTAAGTGTTTTGTAATAGGGACTTGAATCTGACATACCTACAATTATTGCAGCTAGTATTTTTTTAGCTTCATCAAACTCTACATTGATCAATTTAAAGGTAACTTTACCAACTGTTATTGGGTGACTAATGTCCTTATTCACAAACGATGCTTGCTTATGTGAAGCAGCAAAACGAACGCACAATGTTGAACAGAGTTCTGTGATTGGTTTGTGTGTCACCTTGTGCGTCCACGCGCACTGTGAGACCTCATAGTAATGTTTGAGAAAACGGGCGTATGCTTTGACTTTTTCATTCCATGTAATGTTGTGGTGGAAATAAAGAATTTATTTATTTATTTATTATTTTGTCAAAATGTTTCATTAACATCTTAAGACCCTACTCACTTCAATCTACTTGTTTATTACGTTCATGTGAACTATTTACCTGCACTGCACTGTAAGTTAGTCCGTTACATACACACTTGTAAATTGACAATTTGCGCGAAGCAAGTGTGGGGCCCCTAAATCGGTGGGTCCAAGAAAAAGGTATAATGTATAAGGGAGATTGATTTCTGGAAAATACCTAAGTAAGCACACGGACACACTACTGGCTAGAAAAATGCTAGATTAAGGGCTGATTTTTGACTGAAGAATAAACTTGTAATTTTGACATTTATTTTCTATACTGAAACTGTCAATGTGTCAACCTTATTCTTCAGTTAAAAGTTAGGTATCCGACGATTGAAAAATCAGCCCTAATAAGAGCATCCTTGTAACAAATGTTAACTACTTATTTTCAAAACGACGATAACTCAACGTGAATCCATCCCTAAGGCGGTTATCACACTGCTCGCCCCGCGCTCCGCCGCGGAGCGCGGGGCGACAGATTTAATCATTGTATGCAAGTACCTCAGTTTGTATAGAAAACACGCGCGGCACCACACTGACAATGCATCCGCGCGCGTGTTTTTTTATATGAAAATCACGCGCTCCGCGGCGGAGCGCGGCGCAGTGTGATAACCGCCTTAATGTCATTTTTTAATGCGCTCACTAGTGAGCGCGATTGATGTAAACTCACACTAGGCCCTCTGGTTAAAATAGTGCTAGAGCTATACTACTCTTACTTGATGGAAAATATAATAAAATATTAGTTTGTATTTGTATTAGGCAGCTTCATAGTTATAGTTCCGTTAATAGCTATATGTATAGCGCTTAACTGAGTCATTGCCGTAGGTATGGGACGGGAGGGTACGTGAGGGGTGACATTGACATTATGACGTGACAGAGCATACAAATCAGAAGGAGATCTTGTCTCGCTGACGTTTAACCTTCACAAAAACGCCTTCACCTGTCGCGCTAAGCTAGGCCTATAGTAGTACAAAAAGTGGCACATATTAAGTTTGCCCCTAAAATATACCTTTTGCCTGAAAAAAAAACTAAAGAATAGGTTACAAACATCTAAATTATTAACTTAAAGGTGACTGACATAGTGATCTATCAACGCACAGCCCAATACACTGGACGGATCGGGCTGAAATTTGGCATGCAGGTAGATGTTATTACGTAGGCATCCGCTAAGAAAGGATTTTACGAAACTCCACCCCTGAGGGGGTAAAACGGGATCCACGCGTACGAAGTCGCGGGCGGCCGCTAGTAGGAAAGGAACTTAGAAGTTCTAAAATAAGATATCTTAAAATTGATTAAACGAGCATGTTATTATGCATTCTAGCAAATAAATTATTGAATTTGAAAATTTGAATTTTGATCGTTTTGGTAAGTTAGTGTAACTTTAACCTTATGTGGTACCTATCTCAATTCGAAGAAACTGCTAACGAAATGTTAGGTGGAGCATTTAGAAACCGTGAAACGTTTAAAGATAATCTTTTTCAGTATGAGCTTAAAGCTGCGTAATGGTCGAATTTGTTGGATGAGGTGTCGTAGCATTATCTTCAGTGAGAGTTCTTAAAAGAAAAATATAGGGAGTAAAGGACAATTTGGAACCTACATCTTTGTTAACCGATATCTGTATAATATAAAACTTAAAGGTGACTGAATGACTGATTGACTGACTGACTGACTGTAGTAGACTGACAGTAGTTTCATGGCCCATCGTGTAAGTAAATATCACTAATTGCAGTGTACTTAGCGATGGTTTGTGTACGAGCGGTGTTAGCTTAAGGATACAGTATTTATACTAATCCTACGTCAACACAGTGATTAAGAACCAAATTAACGACTTAGGATGGTTATTTATATCTACTCATTTTCGCCCGTATTTACAAACATGCTTGGTTAAGTGAAGCAGCAAATCGAACGCACGTTGAATAGAGCTCTGATTGGTTCGTGTCACCCTGTGCGTCCACGCGCCCTGTGAGACCTCATAGTAATGTTTGTAAGTACGGGCGTTAGTCTTTTAGAGTTCCGTACCTCAAAAGAGGAAACTTTAGGCTGGGTTGCACCATCTTACTTTGGCTTTAACAAACGTCAAAAATCTGTCAAACTCCATACAAAATACACCAGTTATCGTTATAGTTACGGTCAAGGTTATGTGGTGCAACTCAGCCTAAGATTGATAAAGGTAGCAGGATGGCGCTGAATGCAGGCCGCTACCAACCGGCCATTATGGAAAACATTGGGGGAGGCCTATGTTCAGCAGTGGACGTCCTATGGCTGAAATGATGATGATGATGCTGTACTGACTCTTTATGCCTATAGAGGCTACTGACATATGCTCAAGCGATCTAGTCCTACATCCTGAGGATTAACTGGGGGTACTTGAGGCTTGAACTTAGAACTCAAACTTTAATCAATTATTCCGCTTCCATTCTAAGGTAAATGTTTGTATCAGGAGTAGATTTACCACAATATTCCAACGAGTGAAAGTGATTGAACTAGCGTTCCTCGAAGCTCAAATCGATACAGGGTTGTTGTCACTTCTGTTTGTCTATATGATCATTATTTCAGTTATAAGACACCCTATCTACTCGTAAATATATAAAAGGAGAAACTGACTGACTTAGTGACATATCAACGCACAGCCTAAACGGCTAAACGTAGGCACTTGAAATTTGGAAGGGACGTAGCTTAGGTACCGTAGAGGTGCACTAAGAAAGGAATTCCCGAAATTCCCACGGGAACAGGAATCAGCGGGAAAATCCTTTTGTATGAAAAATCTAAACCGCTTAAGTTAGACGCTTGAAATTTGGCATGCAGGTACCTTAGTAAACTTAAAGTTTAGTTACAACAGGATATTGCAAAATTCCCACGGGAGCGGGACTTAGTGGGAAAAAACATTTGTATGAATAAATCTAAACCGCGTAAGATAAATGAAGGGGGTAAAACGGGATCCACGCGTAGGAAGTCGCGGGCGGCCGCTAGTATCATATAAAACCTATGCATCAATGTCCATCCGCATCCGTGTCATTTGCGTTCCACACGTTTTAACACTAAAAACGCGGGTACTTCTGTCGTTCGCATTGGGAACGTTTTCAATTTCCTGCTCGCTTCCGGTCGCTTGTTCTGTTAAACGGAATAATGACGTGTCTGTTGTTTATATCACCCCTTTGTAGAAGGGTGATAGGTTATTTTGTGTTATACAGGGTGTCTTTTTACGCCAATCGTCTTAATTAGGTCATTTTTAGACTCCACTGAACACGACATTCTCTTAATTTTCCAGAGGCAGGAGGATTTGGTCTTCTCTCCCCTTGATGGTCATACGGGTTGGAGAGATCTAATGTTCGCCTATTTTGTCCTGTAATAGTTATCTTTTACCTTAATAGGCGCTGCTACCAGGTCTAAAATTGCCGTATTATGACTATACTCAATCAAATCATTATCAGTAACCAGTTTTATGACATCTTGTAAATTTAAAAAAAATATGTGGCTGTACTAAATATATGGAAGCTGGAAACATTGAATTTTCAGATAGAGCCAGTTTATTCTGTAACCTAATTATTGATACCGTTTGAAAAGTATAGTTTAGAAATAATTGAGTGACATCACTTATCGTTTCTACCCTGTATACTACACTGACACATAGGGACATACCCTATACTTTATGATAACCCTTACTCTACAGGGTGGAATTTTGGAATGCCACCTGGAGGGAAAGTACTCTTAATATTGTAGATAGAAATTATTTTTTAATGAAAACATTCTTTTATTTTTTTTAAAGATTTCCAAAAATTTGCTTGCCACACCCGGAAATCGTACCAACTAAAATCTAAAAAAAAAACACCCTGTATTTTTATTGCATCGATCGTTAGGATTAAGTATAAGGATGAAATCTCTCTTGATAAATCAAATGAAAGGAAAACCATGAAATCTTAAATAATTTTAATTAGGTATGTAGAGAAAATTGTATGGTATGGTAGTGAATTTTCGAAAAGTTTTAGAAAATCTTTGAATGCAGTTCTCTTTCTTTTCAGAAATAAAGGAATGTTTTCTTTCAGTAAAATTTTCTATCTACAGTATTACGAGTACTTTTCCTCCAAGTGGCATTACAAAATTCCACCCTGTATAATATTTCCCCATAGATACCTTGACTATTTGCTAGCCTAACTCCCATTTATCTTCAGAACCATCCTACCACCTGCTCTATTATTTCTAACAAATGCTAGGGACTCAGACTGACATATTCCACTTCCATTTCTCTATGTAATAGGGTCATTACTGAAGTATTCGATAGAGTTGATATTGTTGATGTATGGGATCGAATAAGGATTCGATGAGGTAAGTTTTGTATGGATTTTGTTAAATCTGGTGATAGTCATTGTATTATTTTTATTTAGGTGCTAGCTTTTACCCGCGGTTTCACCCGCGTGAAATTTGGTGCCACAGATTGGCATAAATTATAGCCTATATGTTAATCTGGGTTACAAATAATAATACTGTAAAGTTTCAACCAAATCCGTTCAGTAGTTTTTGCGTGAAAGAGTAACAAACATCCACACAAACTTTCACCTTTATAATATTAGTAGGATTGTTTAAAGTCATGTAAATTAATATATAAAGCAAAATTAATGCCATGAGGTGTTTTTAGGCTGAGTTGCACCACTCAACACTAACCAAAACTACTTATAGCGATAACTTGTGTTTTTTGTATGAAGTTTGACAGATTTTTGACGTTGGCCAAAGTTAAAGTAAGATGGTGCAACCCAGCCTGTAAGTTAACTATCAGGCTAAATAGAAACTAGTCGTCTAGGTGTTTTAAAATGTAAAAGAATTAATGTTTAAGCCGGCAGACAGTGTTATCCGAGTTTGTTGTAGCGCTTCTTCTCAGCACTTCTCAGTAGGGCAAAACAATATTTAATTTTGCCTTGTCTGTGTATTTATTTGTATAGCAACGGTCAATATCATTAATATTTACAGTACAGTCACCTCAATTATTACGTGACACGCAAAGTTGCCAAAAAGTTCGCAAAGTCTTTGTTACAATTGAAATAAGGTTGTGTTGCCAATTTTTGGCCACTTTGAGCGTCACGAACTAATTTGACGCTAACTGTACTCCAAAATGTTTCACTGATCGATTTTTTACTTAATATCTTCAATGTAACCTTCAATATCAATAGACAAACTTCATAAATTAGGTTGGCGTGCTGTCGTCTCTATAATATAGAGTCGGTCGCATATGTGTTGTGTACGCTCCAAAGTTGCTCACAACATTTCAACGTCGGCGACATAGTTTGGCGAGATCTGACGCAAGTTATAATTCAAAGTTTATCTACAAATACCTATAATGTTTGTGTGTTGTTACTTACAAATACCTATCTAAAACATATCTATCTTTCTGCTTTACTTTAACTTAGACCTTTAAGACAATAGTGAATAGTGTGCTTACCATGAGTTTTACGCCTGTATTTACAAACATTACTATGAGGTCTCCCAGTGCGCGTGGACGCACAGGGTGACACACGAACTAATCACAGAGCTCCATTCAACGCTGTACGTTCGATTTGTTTGTGAATACGGGCGTTTTAGGTGTGAGCTAGCGAATGTGTCAAAAAATTCTATGAAGATTTTAGATCTTGAAAGTAGCCGTAAGGGGGCGTTATACAATTTGTCATAATTTTTTTTACGCAAACTCATGGTAAGCACATAGGACTTATCTAAGCAAATGTGCTGCAGTATGGTCTTAATACATTTCAACTCTCAATCTCAGTGAAGAATATTTATTCAACTGAGGCAAAGTCGAGACCAGCCACTAGTATATTTCGTAGGACTCTGATAATTTTTTTTTTATAAATTTCAAAAGCACATGCTATAAAAACTTTCATATTTTGCTTCAGCAACTAAAGTTTGTTTTATAAAGCGCCAGCTCGCAAACTACCAGCTTGGAAACGTTTTGTACAAGTTTGGACTGTAAAATCACAAGCACAAAATGTACACAATACCTTTATAATAATGGTAAGTGAGAAGGTTTACATTTCAATGAAAAACGTATAAATATTTGGCTATCTCCAGTGCATAGTTGGTTGGTTTTTTAAAATATTTTAAAAGCAAATTGTGTTGTGTTAAAACTGCAAATCCAGATCGGCTTACTAATCCTCAATTTTTATAGTAAATGCATATTTAATAGTGACTGAGTTTGTTGCGGCGCTTCTTCTCAGCACTTGCCAAATTTGGTCTCGAACCGCTGGTAGGATAAAAAGATTATGAGACATGTAGAGGCTCCTTAAGAGCAAAATATTTTATGACGATTTGTAAGTACTAATATTAATAGTCTATACAAATAAAGAAACTTTGACGTCTTTGACTTAATAATTATCATTAATAATTCTGTGACAAAAAATCACGTTTACCTATTCAAAACAAAAAATAAACTTTTCGTCGAACTAAAATAAAATGCATATCGATGTCACATACAAAGAAATTTTACCTCTAAAAGAGGACAAAAGCATGTGAGGACCTCATTAGAGAACAATCGAGGATCGCGATCATTAGTGACGTGACAATGACGTCACGTCAGCGAAATACAGTCTGTTGATTTGGGAGTTTTTAGTTTTCACCCGGTATATCATTATATTAGGGAGAGCTGTGCTGGCATCGATTGTGAATAGAGATGGCAAGAATATCGATGGAAATTTTGTATTGTTATCGATATTGTGGATGATTAAGAGTAATCACTGGTAATTTTAATTATAAAAACTACAAAACTAGAGCATAGCATCTACTTGAACAATGGTGGAGTCAATTTTGATAATGAAATAAATATTTTATAAAACGATAGAATTTCCTACTTGTACTTGGCTGAAACGACGAGCTGGTTTATTTTTAAAGCTCTTGCTAATAACAAATAGCACCGTAATATTACATTTATTCTTAACTTTTTTGCACACAATAATTGTATTCTCAGAGTGCAAAATGCAAATGGCGTTCGTTAGTAGAGTCAACCTTTGAGTCAAACAGAAATTTAGAGTATTTGTGTAAAAGCTATTACAATGTAAACTAATATAGGTACAGGGTGTCCCAAAAACAATGGATCTCTATAATATCAAATTTTGACAGATTTGAAGGTTTTCATTTTTATTTTTATAAAATTGCCATCTGTGTTTAGTTTTTCTAATGAAATTCAACAAATTAGTCCTAAAGTATTAAAAAAAAAGAAGAAAATGAAAATTTAATTCGTAAACATACAAAAACTCAAAAATCTCGAAACCCGTGATATTTTTACCTGAAATTATATATTAGAGAGACTATTGTGATTTGTGAGGATTATCGATAGTTACAAACTTATCCATTGTTTTTGGGACACCCTGTATGTATATTTTTACATTGTAAAGTATCATCAAATCTGTCCAGTGGTTCTGTTTAAGTGACAAACATCCATGAAACCTCGCAACTCGTTTGTAATGCAGGCATCGTCACGGGCAATAGCCAGAGCCCCGATTACGGTAACTTTTATAACGTCTACAATCCAGACGCGTTTCTGATTCTGCGATACGATTGGTCAAAACAGCTGACGTGCGCTGTTGAACGACCAATCGTATCGCAGAATCGAGAAGCGTGTCTGGATTGTAGACGTTAAAAATTACCGTAATCGGGGCTCGGTCTTGACAATCTAGTCAACTCAAAGGGATGGCGCAAACTCCATCTGCTTTAACTATTGTTTTGAGTTTTTATGTTGATTCGTCTAAACTTTACTGTGTAACTTTTAAAGACTTTTCATAAAACTTCGCGAAAACACTTCCCTAGGTTCTATGAAAAAGCGTTTTTCAGAAATAAACGGTGGTCTTGTTTAACCATCAATTTAACTAGTCCCAGTTAATACTTTAATACTGTTATATAAAAATATTTCTTTTTGTTACATCTTATGTAAATAAGAAGATGATTTCTAAAATATTGCCAAAATGGCGCTAATTAAGTAAAACTATATTGTAGATGGTTTTAATCGCTTAGCGGTCTTTTTTTACATCTAGAACATTATGATTTGTAATGCGGTAAACGTCTAATTCAACGGTTAATAAAATGAATGCCTTTTATTATTAAGAAAGTTAATAATGATTTAGGATTTAATTAACATTTTTATTACTTTAGTTCAAGTACGCAGGCCTTCTACTCGGTGGACCGATGATAGTCAAGGTCGCGAGGAGCACCTGGATGCAGGCAGCGCAGGACCGCTCTTTGTGGAAATCCTTGGGGGAGGTGTTTGTCCACTAGTGGGCATCATTAAGTTGTAATGAAATAAAAGTAGAAGTTGCATCACGTCACGTCACCAGACGTCACTTGGAGTAAAGCTAAAAATATTATTAATTTTATATTTTGAGCAACCAAACTAACGCCGTATTCACAAACAATCCTTGCTTAAGTGAAGTAGCAAATCGAACGCACAGCGTTGAATAGAGCTCTGTGATTGGTTTGCGTGTCACTTTGTGCGTGGACGCACAAGGTGACACACTGTGAGACCTCATAGTAATGTTTGTGAATACGGGCGTAAGTATTTCAAACACTAATTTTCCAAGACATTGTTATTGTTCCCGTACTACAGCTGGGCTGACCCAAAACATGTACATCACATCAACCCATACTCTAGAATCTTATGTAGTTTGTAATACATGTTATTTTGGAACAAAAATGTTTAATTTGTTGCTGTGCTGTTGGGATATTTCTCTATTTCGCACCCACATAGGGTTGCCAGGTTCAAAAACACAAAGATGGACTCAGTTCTTAATTTGGCCGGACATTTTGGCCTAAAAGACATTCATCGTACACCCCCCCGGGTTTTGAATTCGCGGATAAAAACAAAATAGCAAATTTTTATGGTCTTTTTGGTGCCCCCCGATACGTTACTCTAGTGTTATCGGAACTATTCCCACCTCTTGTTCCCACCACTGCAACTCCTGTGTAGCCAGGATCTACAGCTTGACCGCCATAAAAACCCAACCAATGAATGTCAAGTTTGTCCCGGGGGAAAGTTAAACTATCATTGGACCCGCAACGAAATTAATCAGAAGAACATAGGATATGCCTAGTGTTAACATGTTAATTTGCTTATCATCAAAAGTTAGCACATAAGGTCCTGCTCTGGTGCCACATAAGATGCCTCACAAAAGCCGGACAGGCCGGACGAGAGAATATTTGGCCGGACACGACCGTAAAAAGCCAAACATACACTTAGCAACCCTACACCCACACCACCCGGTCTAAGCGACCCCAAACTTTACTAATTAAGAGTTGGTCACTTCGACCGTAACGATGTGGAAATTCACAACCCTCGATTAGCCGTTTGATATTCAAGTTAAAGTGGAAATATCGTTTCAGTCAAATGACGTCCACTGCTGGACAAAGGCCTCTCCCAAGGATTAATTTCCACAACGACTCCGGCGCTGCCCGCGTCCAGGTATTTCCCTCAACCTTCATCAGATCGTCGGTTCATCTAGTGGGTGGTGGAAAGTGGAAATATATTTTGGGAAAATTATGCCCAGTCATGCTGACAACTAACAACACTACGATACTTCAAATCAAATGGCACAGTGGACGTCAAGAAATTGACATAACAATACTACATGATCGAATCAGAAATGAGGAGATCCGTAAGAAAACCAAATTGACCGATATAGCTCGCAGAATTGCTAAAATCAAGTGGCAGTGGGCGGGGCACATAGCTCGCAGCACATAGCTCGTAGAGACTACGAAACTACGACATTAAAATCAAATGGCACAGTGTTATTCTAAAAAAAGCTCATTTAAGCGGGCCAGACACTGTCTGTAAGGGCCTCTAGACCTGTGTGCAGACACTGTAATTGAGAATGACGTCAAATTATTGACATTTCATGGATCTCACACATACAAATTAGCCTTTTCACACACTGACAGTGTGTGTAGGTAGTAATGACATTACTTGAATGAATGTAATATTATGATGCATATAGGGCACATAGTACGTAGAACCGACGGCCAATGGGGCAGCAAGGTTCTGGAATGGAGGCCGCGTACCGGAAAACGCAGCGTGGGACGTCCAAGGTGGACAAGGTGGACCGACGACATCATAAAGGTAGCAGGGAAGCGCTGGACGCAGGCCTCTACCAATCGATCAACATGGAAAGCATTAGGGGAGGCCTAATGTTCAGCCGTGGACGTCTTACGATGATGATGATGAATATCATGATAGTTTCTGGTCCATTTATTTACAAGTGAGCTCTCATTGGTTGAATTTTAAAAATAAGTATTTAGATCAAACGGTAAATTAAATCCGTTCATATTAGATTGTTCATAATATGAGCCTTCCAAATTAAATTAACTAAATACTATGGTGTATTTCGAGGTATCCTTCCGTTTGGCCAAATTACTTTTCGCCAAATTTCACTTCGCAAACAACTTATCGCCAAAGTTTCATTTCCCAAATGAACTTTTAGCAACTGTACTTTTCGCAACTAATTCATTTGGTCAAATTATCATTTGGCCAAATTTTACTTGGCAAATGTTTATTTAGCAAATGTTTTATGTTGCCAAATATTATATCCCAAATAATTTGTTTGGTCAAATTGACACTTCACATACTTACCCACCGTTACCCACAAATCAAAGCATAAGGCACATGATCATGGTTTTCACAATAATTTTATGTAAAACATTGCAGAAAATAGTATGGTTGCAAAAAGTAGGTATTGCAGAAAATAGTAGGTTAGGTTAGGTTAGAACAGTGACCCTTAATGCGCGAAGGCGAGCGAAGCGTGCCGCGGCAGCGGCCGCCGAGCGCTAGAATCACCTCTATTGTTAATGAATCAAAATGGAAATTTCGATACAAAGAATGAAATAAGGTAATTAATGTAGAACAAATTTTATATTAACTCCCCACTAAACAAAATAATAACCACAAGCTAATTTGTATACCATTCTATGCACCAATCAAATTATTTTGTAAATAGTTGAAATATTTTTGCCTAATGAAACGTTTGGCAAACCATACTTTGCCAAACAATAATTTGCTAAACAATAATATGCCAAAAAAAACATTTGCGAATTAAAATTTTGCAATAAGTTGCTTTGCCAAATGAGAATTTGCCAAATAAAAGTTTGCGAAACGTTGTTTGCGATGAGATAATTTGGGAAACGTTTTTTGGCCAAACATTAGTAATCCGTATTTCGACGCAAATTAGTGTAATACAATGTGTTTATTATTTTGAACATTTGTGCCTTGAAATTATTGGCAAATAGTGTCATTACATTACATATTTATTTGTAGTTGTAGTAATAGGGAAAGATAAACAATTTCGGACTTCATTTTTGTGTCATTCAACAAAGCTTAATTATGGAGGCACCTAAAAACAATCGAAAAAATAGTGGCCCAAGTTTTGAATTCACCAAAGTTCAAATAAATCCAGCGTACCGTCAATAGTTGAAACTGCATAGTCGTGCACATGCGACAGTATTGCAATGTCCCAATATCTTTTATTTGGCACCCCCCGGACGGGAACCCGGGAAAGTTTTCTAATTAAAAGTTGGTCACTGGTAATATTATGGCTACGCGTGTACATTCGGCTTTAAGGCCAGTTTACACTTTCAATACTGGTTTTTGACTGGCATCTAAAATGAAACTACGTTTTTGCTTGGCAAAAATTAATGGAGTAAGTGTATTCAAAGACAATGGATATGGATGACAATGTTCATAGACAATTAAATGTAGCCATAAAATTATTTTGATTTTTTACTAAGAGCAACTTTCACGCGTGTAATTTTTTTTAGTTACCTATCTGAAGAAATAAATGTATTTTTTACAGCTCAGGGTTTTTAATTAATAATTACATAGCTTTATTTTAAAAATCCTTGAAAATACATATCTTGGTGACGTCATAATTTAATTCAATCAGTTTTGAAGAAACAAAATAAATATAACATTTAAAAAATTAATTTTAAACACACTCGATTGAAAGTCGAGCTTTTAAGCTCAATTTAAAATTCAATTTATTGGGGCTTTAGATTACTTGAATTGAAAATTTAGACGAAACACTAGACTGGTTCTAAAAATGATGTTAAATCGAGTTTTGAACGTTGTTTTGTCGGACCAAACCTTCCGCCGCCATTTTTAAAACGTTTCATAAAAGCCGTCACTTAAAAATACTGTTTTAAAGAGTAAAAGAACCTTAACATCTATCCGGCTGTACATTAATCTTTCACTAGGAAAGGCGCCCGAGCATGTGTAGACTTAGGGCGCACGGTAGTGGAGTGAGCCAAGTTGGTGTTTTTAAAAAATCGAGATGTTGTTGCTCCCATTATGTGGTTTGCTTAATCATTCACTAGGATAGGCGCCCGATCATGTGTGTTGACTTTGGACGCACGGTAGTGGGGTGAGCCAAGTTACAATTTTTTTTGGATTTGTGAATCAAATCAAGATGTTGAATGATCCCAAATATTATGCTACTAAAAAGTATTTTCATATATTTAAGTAATTCTAAGAGTAGATTCCAGCTTTTCCAGCTTTGCGAACTTGAAATTCAATTTGTCACAGAATGTTGTCTTATAGCCTATGCTATTCCGATGTATAAACAATAATACTGGAAGGTTTCATCAAAATCCGTTCAGTACTTTTTGCGTGAGAGTTACAATAATTCATCCTCATTTTTCACCTTTATAATACGTATTAGTAGGATAGGATGAAATAGGCAAATAACATAATAATTTACATAGATTATTACCACAGCCAATTTCAGTTATAAATTAAATATTGAAATGCTTTTACACCGCGAATGTTATTCGTATAATTTCGTTGTTCAGTCAATTCTGCGGTGAGCGAAATATTATTGTATTGACAAAAGAGCTTTGGAATTTACATTTAACATGAGAATTATATTGTCTAATATGGGGCCCACTGAAAATCAGCGTCGTGGCCTTCCCCACCGTGGGCCACGGCATATGCTGAGTGGAGTCCCATTGCGATGGACATCGCTTTTGCGACAGGATAACACTGCTCAGTTCACTTTTTCATCATCATCATCATCATTTCAGCCATAGGACGTCCACTGCTGAACATAGGCCTCCCCCAATGCTTTCCATGTTGATCGATTGGTAGCGGCCTGCATCCAGCGCTTCCCTGCTACCTTTACGATGTCGTCGGTCCACCTTGTAGGTGGACATCCCACGCTGTCCGGTACGCGGCCTCAATTCCAGAACCTTTCTGCCCCATCGGCCGTCAGTTCTGCGTACTATGTGCCCTGCCCATTGCCACTTCAGCTTGCTAATCCGTTGGCCTATGTCAGCGACTTTAGTCCGTTTACGGATCTCCTCATTTCTGATTCGATCTCGCAAAGAAATACCAAGCATAGTTCACTTTTTATTTCCTTGTAATATTTATGTGCTATTTCTGTCTTTTTACCCGACTGCGCCAGAAAGAGGGTTATGTTTTTTTTTCTGTATACGTTCTCTGTCCTTAACTAAGTGATGTTCATCATAATGAATGTTTCTTTCTTTCTTTCTAATAGAGATCACGTGTAAACGTAAACGTGTAGTGTGACCTACATTACTCGATGGACCGACGACCTTAAGCTCTAACGGTTACAAGAGGAAGAAACAACACACTACAGTGAAAAAGTAGGTACTCGTATTGCCATCATCATCATCATCAGCTCAGCCATAGGACGTCCACTGCTGAACATACGCCTCCCCCAATGCTTTCCATTTTGCCCGGTTGGTAGCGGCCAGCGTCCAGCGCCTTCATGCTACCAGAGTAAATACAAATGAGTAGGTCATCTTCATAGAAACGCACCGAGCGCGGTTTGTATGTGAGCGCGCCAATACGTATGCGGCGCGCACGCACTCACTGACAAAATTCGGCGCAACTCCCGGCAAATCCACGCTAAAATTGAATAAAACATTGCAGTCACTGTTTTTTGCAAAACCCAAAATAAATGTTGACTGGTGGAAATTGCTTGTAGCATTAAGTTTAACCCTTCGAAACAAAATTTTAAATTGAAAGTTTTTATTGATATTTCAAACATTAATTTAATTTTCAATTTTATTAATTTTATTTTGTTCGGAAAACATACAGTGAAACAATAACAGACTTATTAGACCACTGCATAAGAAACTATAGACCATTTAGATGTTTTCTCATAATGTTATTCTACTTAGTGCTGATTTTTCAACCGTCGGATAAATGTTAACTGTAGAATAAGTTTGGCACATTGACAGTTTCAGTATAAAAAATATGTCAAAATGGTAAGTTTATTCTTCAGTTAAAAGTTATCTGACGATTGAAAAATTGGCCCTTAACCATAAATAAACCTTAATATTACATAATATTTGACCGACCTTATAGTACTTCGGCATTTTGTTCTATCATCTCTCTTATACAACCGAGGTTATTTGAAAAATAAATTCTGTCGATACCTTCCGTAAGCCGTGTCACCAAGGGCCTATTTATAACCCGACCTTGATTTTGAGACATATTTGTATTTTCTGTGAATATTATAAAGCTGAAGAGGTTATTTGTTTGTTTGAACGCGCTAATATCAGGAACTACTGTTCTGATTTGAAAATACTATTTTTGTGTTGGATGGCCCATTTATCGAGGAAAGTTTTAGGCTATTAACATCACTCTATAGCCAAAAGGGGCGGAGCAGTAAAGAAAAATGTTGCAAAAACGGGAAATATTATTAAAAACTATTTTCTCGCGCCCGAAGTCGCGGGCACAGCTAGTAAATGATAAAGGTTTCTCCAATTATGCCGACAATCAACTTTTGCTGCAACTGTCTTTTAATTTTTTTAAACCTAGTTTAAAACACAATTAAAATGTGCTGAAATATACTTAACTGCTTTGCTTTACGCATAAAATGATTTTTATTGCCATAAAAATCTTTTTTAAAGGCAAAAAGTAAAGTGACACGGAATTTTATGTGAAAAAGTTGTCCATTCAGCATTGATCGAGATTCGAGACATGCGTATTATTTTTAGTAGACACTTTATTGTTTTGCAGAGAGAGATTTTATGAATCAGTATAATATTTTATTGGTGAATGTGTTTTACTGCAATAAAAGCTATACACTGCAGAAACGATAAGTGATCTCACTTGATTATTTCTGATATCGAAAAACTGGTTACAGATCCTGAAAGTGCACACGAGCTGTATCAAACTGTATCAATAACAGGTTACAGAATAAACTGGATTTATCCGAACATTCAATGTTTCCAGCTTCCAACCGGTGTACCAGATTCGAGATTAGAAAAACGCTAGCCTGATTTCCGTCGACGGTTGGACTATTGCTGGGAAACCATTATTCCATTTACATTTTTTCATCCACAACGAGGAAGCTCTTGGCCTGCATCTCACCTGATAGACAGTGATGATCAGTCCAAAGGTGGAACCGAGCTCTACCCGGAATCCTCAACTATAGGGGAACTGGCTATCAGGGCAGGCGGGTTTAAAACCTTATTTGGAGCGTTTCATAGGAATCATCATCATCATCATCTCAGCCAGAGGACGTCCACTGCTGGACATAGGCCTCCCCCAATGCTTCCCATGTTGCCCGATTGCGTCCAGCGCCTTCCTGCTACCTTTACGATGTCGTCGGTCCACATTGTGGGTGGACTGCGTTTTTTAGAACATTCACAGGAATATTATCATTTTTTTTTACAATAAATTACTAGTGACCTTTGTAAAAATATTCCATATTTTAGTGTTTGCTTTTAGGACGGGATTATAGCTACGAGCGCAAGGGTCTAACGG
Source organism: Ostrinia furnacalis (assembly GCF_004193835.3). NCBI lineage: Eukaryota > Metazoa > Arthropoda > Insecta > Lepidoptera > Crambidae > Ostrinia > Ostrinia furnacalis. Next base: position 8,320 of record NW_021131366.1, on the reverse strand, counting down.
AATGTAGGTAGGTGGATAAAATCCGTGGCATCCGCCCTGCGTTTGATCGTGACTTAGTGGAAGCCGTAGGCGGCCACTAGCCCGAATAATTTAAATATCAATTTGACGATCGAATTTCTAAGGGATTAAAAACAGAGGGCGTGAAACTTAATGGTACTTAAATAGATTGGTATTCATTTATAATTGCTTTCGGCTATTTATAATTAGACTAAACTAAGTTTTAAACTTTTGGGGAGGCCTTTGTCCGCAGTGGACGACAGTCGGTAAGTTGAAACGACGGAACTAGCTTTTGCCCGTGAATTCGTTCGTGTGATTTTTCGATCTGTCACATACCTAAGTATTTCATAAAGACATTACTTACGCCCGTATTCACAAACATTACTATGAGGTCTCATAGTGTGCGTGGACGCACAGGGTGAGACATATCAACCAATCGCAGAGCTCTATTCAGCGCTGTGCGTTCGATTTGCTGCTTCACTTAAGCAAGCATTGTTTGTGAATACGGGCATTAGTCGCGCCTTCCTTTGAAAAATGGAGAGAAATGGTTTTTTCCTGGGTCATAAAACATCTCTATTAATAGCCAAATTTCATCAAAATTCCTTTAGTAGTTTTGCGTGAAACACTGACCAATATCCATCAATTCAACCCATAAACTTTCACAAGGGAAGGATAGCATTAACAAAAACCAGTAGCCTTTTTATTCACGTAACAAAACTTCAACGACAACAAATCGCTGAATGCGATCCTATCGAGTAATCGTTCTATCGAAATGACCCTTGTGAATACGGATTTAGAATTGTTTTTCAACTTCAATGACAAGAAATCGCTGAGTTGCGATCCTATCGAGTAATCGTTCTATCAAAATGACCCTTGTGAATACGGATTTAGAACTGGTTTTCAATGGACTTCTGAACGTCAGCGATATCTTGATTGTCAAAATACGTGAATTAGGCCACTGGACTTTTCAGGGCACTGAAATGTGTCCTAAATATGTATAACTTGTCCTATCACTTATTCAGGACAACATTTGGCTGATGCTAAAAATTGTTGTAGGAACGAACTTAGTCCCCTTTCTTTTTAACTTCAGAAAACAAATAAGACATTATACAATAGAGCAATCGAATGGTGTTCGTTGGAATCAAAATCGATCAAATTACGATGATGCTAGGAACCACACAATTATTATTGCACTACGTGAGTTGAGAATCAAACCAACTTCAGCTACTATGCAAGGAGATTACATACATTATAAATGATACTGGAACTAAGTAGTGAACTCATACAAACCGCTTTCATTGCAAATTGAAAATTACCGCATTTTCCAAGTTCTCAGAAGTTAATTAAAGTTTTCAACTCCAGTGAGGAGAGAGCCTTAGTTTGCAGAGCTATTTGAGTTCGTGGGATGTCCAAATTGATTCTGCAACTGTTTTGGCTTTGTAACGCTGTCTAGTATTATCTTAACCCATATATGCCCAGAGGCACGAAAACGACCCAATGGTACATGTTCTCTTGCGATGCCAATTGCAAAAAAACTGTACGTTTGTTTTCTGTTTTAGCGCTATAAATATAATGTTGAAAGAACTTCCTAACCAAATATAACGGTTACTAAGTTCGTACGCTGCCACTTTTTTTAGAATTTGAAATTGAATTTCACAGATTTTTTTGTTGTTGAAATTAGTGCACCCAGTCTTACAAAAATGTAAATATTATTTTATGTATTCTGTTTTAAACGATTATTGCGATTGAAATATTGAAATGAATATATTTCCAAGGTAATTTACTAAGAAGTGTTATGAAAATATAAATATGTGCTTTGTTATTTTTTGCAAAAGTTCTGTTGGTCGTAAACGACCGCATGGGCATATATGAGACCAGAATGTAAATTTTCATAGTATAAAGTATTTCAAATAAAAGTCGTGTTTATTATACAGGGTGTTTGGTAAATGGGTATATGAGCCGACACTAGCCCATGTTAACATGGTCATATAAATGGTATGGTGAAGTCAGAAATTTGATATCATCATTTTAATTTTTTTAATTTTCATACAAAATTAATTTTATAAAATCCGATTTGTATGAAAAATAAAATAATTAAAATGAAGATATCAATTTTCTGACTTCACCATACCATTTATATGCCCATGTTAACATGGGCTAGTGTCGGCTCATATACCCATTTACCAAACACCCTGTATAATTAGTTTATAATTTCATAAAATTATAGCAAATAGTGTAAAATAATGTTATTTGGTTAATTTAGGACCTTGAATAATTACACAGTTAGTACAATTTAGGCACGAAATTCTGCAAAATACTTGTTTGTTTCTGCATAAAGCACAATTCCTACGTTTATGACTGGTGAGGATCAAATGCTCAACACCATACAGCTTTTTAGAGGTATATTAGAGGGCACTGGGCGTGTTGAAGGTCCAGGCTGAGTTCGAGGAGATCCATTTGTAAGAAGCGAATTTCTAGTAATTTACCTTCGAAACTTCAAAGTGTCTACAGATGCACCAAGGGATTTCGCTATTATGGCAAAGTTATTGAGTTATTGATGGGAAGGAAAACAATGGTTCTAATGTTTTTGACACGATTGATTGATGTCACCGTCAATAATAATTATGGAGTTTCGAAGGTCAATCGCTAGAAATTTGCTTCCAAAATATAGATCTCCTTGAACTCAGTCTACCTTCAACATGCCCAGTGCCGTCTAATATACCACTAAGTGTAAGGCGATATAGTGCTGAGCATTTGATTGATCCTCACCGGTCAGATTCGTAGAAATTGTGCAGTATGCAAACACATAACTGTGAAGAAATGCAGCAAGTGTAGTGTAAATCTCCATGAAAAATGATTTGCGGCCTACATTGTACTAACTGTATTAATATTCAAGTTCCTAAATAAACCAAATATAATTATTATACACTATTTGCTATATTCTGTTCAAATTTGTAAACTAATTCTATAATAAATACGACTATTATTTGAAAATACTTTATACTATGAACACCTACATTCTAGTCCCATATATGCCCAGGCGGTCGTTTTCGACCGACTGAAAATAAAATAGTTCCAAATCCTGAAATCCAAAAACTCATCTTGGTTCATGATTATGGGCCTATATAGAGTAAATATACCAAGTTACATAAAAATCTGGGACCTAAATAGTTCTGGGCATATATTATATGGGTTAAAATAGCTTCACATCATCATTTCAGTTTCAAGACATCTACTGCTGAACATTTATCATCATCATTATTTCAGCCACAGAACGTCCACTGCTGAACATAGGCCTCCCCCAATGATTTCCATGTTACCCGGTTGGTAGCGGCCTGCGTCCAGCGCCTTCCTGCTACCTTTACGGTGTCGACGGTCAACCTTGAGCGTGGACGTCCCACGCTGCGTTTTCCGGTACGCGGCCTCCACTCCAGAACCTTGCTGCCCCATCGGCCGTCCGTTCTGGAATGGACACGTACCGGAAACCACAGTGTGGCACATTCACCGACATGGTAGACAGATGATCTTATAAAGATGAAGAAAGATGAGACGGGATTTTGCAAAATTAAATCCCAAAGTGGGTAAAACGGGATCCACGCGTACGAAGTCGCGGGCGGCCGCTATAGTAAATAAACAAACAACAGCAAATAATACAAGTTAAAGAGTAGTTTAAATGCGCCAGCGTAGAGTTAGAAGTTCCAAACTAGGATCTCCTCGCTAAACCGACTGCATTAAAGGAGGATACACTTGCAGTTTCCTTTTACAAGTTTCAAGAACTGTGTTAAGGGGATAAACAGGGAAAAGAAAAAGATAATTTTACTTTGGGAAATGTGTGAAACATGCTATACAGGGTGTTAGGTAAATGGGTATATGAGCCGACACTAGCCCATGTTAACATGGTCATATAAATGGCATGGTTAAGTCAGAAATTTGATATCATCATTTTAATTTTTTTAATGGGCTAGTGTCGGCACATGTACCCATTTACCTAACTCCCTGTACTTATACAGGTTGTCCCAAAAATGCAATAAAAACCCCTAGTGATGCTCTACCTCTGGGCATCTGCTTGTCACTACTTTTTGGGACTTTTGGGACCTGTATTAAGGACGCTATAACTTATGGGTAAGGAATTGAATACCTGCCTTGTCTAGCATAAAAAAAAAAATCCCGAACACTGTAAAAACAGGCAGTGGTCAACGACATTTGGGGATGCCAAAGCATTTTCACCATCAATTTTATGTTAGGCAGTGTGTAGTCCAAAATATTGTAAATGATTAGGTACTTTATTTTAATAATTTTGGTAATAATAAAGTGTGCCACTGACAGTTCATTGCTGGAAGTAGACAAGTTATGAAATAATTGAAATTATGTTTGAAATTAGGATACTTACGATTTTTGACTGGTTTCTCCGATCTGAAACAAAAATAAAAATATTAAAACCATCCTAACCATTGATAGACTTAAAAACATTAAAAGGAAATTATTTTGAGACATTTGACAACGACAAGTTTTTAGTACATAGTTTAGATGGAAACAAACAGCATGAATATCTTATTAAGGGACATGCGTTAAAATTAATGTGTAATCTATATCCATCCCTAAGGGAATAAAATGGGGTCCACGAGTTCGAAGTCGCGGGTGGCCGCTAATCTATACTTTAATATTATAAATGCGAAAGTAACTCCGTCTGTCTGCCTTGCTTTCACGCCTAAACCACTGAAGCGATTTTGATGAAATTTGGTATAGAGATAGTTTAAGTCCCGGGAAAGGACATAGAACAGTCTGTTGTTATCCCGGTTTTTAAAACAGGGACGCGCGCAATATTGTTTTTCTGTCATAGCCAAAATTACACGCGGGAGACTGCGGGCGGAAAGCTAATTAAAATATAAAATCATAACTCTATTATAAAATAACTTCATTATTAAATTAACATTCTCACCTTTCTAGACCATTATTTAGCAAGTCTAAAACTCACTTTAACACTTAGCCTCTTTAGTGTCAAAATATTCATGCTAGCATCCACTATCAGCAGTCTGCAGGTGAAAAATAACTTCATAAAGTTACGAGCTTAGGTCCCGGTGCAATACATGAGAATTCACTTAACCTGCATTATGATGTTTAGCTTAAAACCGGCCAAGTGTAAGTTATGCTTTATAAAAGTATATTAAACGTGCTTCAAGGTTATATTTAGGTTCTAAAACATCTTGCAGAGATCTTGTACGTGAGATGGGACTATTCTAACCTCTCGTTTCCACTATAAAACCTAATGTATTTTATTTCGGAAAAAAATATATCTTTCTTTCCTTCTTTCTTTCTGTAGCCAGGATATTCAGCTTGACCGTCAAGAAAAACTCAAACATGAAGGCACAGTTTGTCCACGAGAAGTTCTTGGCCTGCATCTCTGATCCTGATGGAAAGTGATGATCAGGCCGAAGATGGAAACGAGCTTCACTCGGAATCCTCAACCACAGAGGAACTGTCTTACCTATTACTGCCGGAATACAACATTGTTGTCACTTGTTATGGCTACAGACTTAGATAAGATGCTGGTACCTAGCCAGGCGGAATTTGAACAAGTCCTACTACTAACCAAACCAATCAGAAAAATCTGCTCCCGCTGAGAATCGAAGTCGAGACCACTAGGTCTGAAGCAGGTGGTTTAACCACTAGACTACAGAGGTGGTTAACTACTTACGGGACTATTCCCACCTCTCGTTCCCATCGCAACTCCTCTGTAGCCAGGTTCTACAGCCTGACGGCCATTAAAAACCCAATCAGTGAAGGTCAAGTTTGTCCCGGGGGAAAGTTAAACTGTCATTGGGCCCGCAACGAAATTAATCAGAAGAACATAGGGGGAGGTTAACCACTTAGGCTGAGTAGCATCACCTAACTTTAACGGTAACTATAACAATAACCGGTGATTTTTTTATGGAGTTTGACAGATTTTTGACGTTTGTAAAAGTTAAAGTAAGATGGTGCAACCCAGCCTAAGAAGTGTGTAATGCAATAAATAATAAAGAATCTAAATATCTATTTTGACACTGCGACGAAGAAAAATTTCAATTCCACACTCAACAAAGCTACAGAGGATATTTGTTATCAGAACCATTAAAATTGTACAGTGTACAATGTACACAAACACCGAATGTTCGTATCAAGATGAATTCCGCTTCTGAAATGTTTATAATGGCAGTGATACTCGCAAGATACACCCACCTAGTCCAATAAAGAGGCGGAGGGTGGCACTCACACCGAACCGAAAGGGACCGTACCTACAATACAATACAATTATTATACGGTTAGTTAAATAACTTTATTCCTCCCAACAATTTAAATACAATTAATGTGTGAGATATGTAAGCACTTATACAGGGTGGAAACGATAAGTGATCTCATTCGATTATTTCTAAACTACATAAGATATCGACTAACTGATTACTGATCCTGAAAGTGCTTCACGAGCTCTTTCAAACGATATCAGTAATAGGTTACAAAATTAACTGGATCTATCCAAAAATTCAATTTTTTCAGCCTCCATACTAAATGTATGCCACTATGCTAGCCACACAATATTAGAAGTGTTATTTTTTTCATTTTAAATAATAAACACTTAAAATTAACTCGTATTGCATTCTTATTTAAAATTATTAATGGAAAAAATTGGCTTTAGGCTTTACTTGTTATAAAATATTATCAAGACATGAGTGCCATGACGGTGGCAGTAGTAATTGTATGGAAGTTGGAAACATTGAATTTTCGGATAGATTCAGTTTATTTTATAACTTATTATTGGTACCGTTGGATAGAGCTCGTGAAGCACTTTCAGGATCAGTAACTAGTTTTTGGATATCTTGTATAGTTTTTAATATCATGTGGTTTTACTTAATGTATGGAGGCTGGAAACATTGAATTTTCAGATAGATCCAGTTTATTTTGTAACCTATTATTGGTACCGTTGGATAGAGCTCGTGAAGCACTTTCAGGAGCAGTAACTAGTTTTTGGATATCTTGTATAGTTTAGAAATAATCGAGTGAGATCACTTATCGTTTCCACCCTGTATACAATAGGTATTTATAAAGAGACTAGCTGTGCCCGCGACTTCGTACGCGAAAAAACCCGTTTTCGCAAAATTTTTCACTGTTGCTCTGCTCCTATTGATCGTCGCGTGATGTTGTATAGCCTATAGCCTTCCTCAATAAATGGGCTATCTAACACTGAAATATTTTTTCAAATCGGACCAGAAGTTCCGGAGATTAGCCCGTTCAAGTAAACAAACAAACTCTTCAGCTTTATAATATTAGTATAGATAAATAGTGAACAAACAGAAGTGTACGGTTTATTTATTTTTTACTAGCTTGCAGTTAATTCCGAGTAAATATTATTTATCTGTTACAAAAATACTTAATTGCGGTTGTTTTGTTCCATTTCCAGAAACTAGGATGAATACTAACCTGTCTTGTTCCCTTTGTCTTGTTTGTTAAGTAAGTACCTAATACTTAAGATGAAATTTAGTTTGAATTAAGTTAAGCTTGAAAAGATGACAAAATAAATTGTGCATCACAAATTAACTTTAAATTCTTTAAAAATAAAAGTACCTATCTGAGTATTGATATGGATAGTTATTAGGAAGACCAAGACGTCTACGTAGCCAGGATATTGTTATAAAATAAGACTTCAACGTTACACTCCGGTGTGACAGTCAGCCTAAAAACGAAGGGAAAATAAATTCGACATTGAACGGAGTACAAATGCCGTGTTTGTTTCATAATAACGTTTGTGCCGAACGTCAATGTTATGTGAGAATCCTTATTTTTATTGATTGTACAAGGAGGATATAAAATTTGAAAACATAGACTTCAGTACTAGTATTTTGTAAATTCAAATTCATTTATTTGCACAGAAACACGATACAATACAGATGTTAGATAAAAACAATCAGGTTCAACATGTTTCGTCTACAAGACAAGAGTAATTATAAACAAAAAGACAAGTTTTCTCAAACTTCCTTCTTTAGAATGAAATGAAATGAAAACTTAAGTCAATACGGTACATATTACGGGAGAAGATTGTAAATTCTCGATTGAAAACTAGAACTTTAATATTTAGATAACACTCTCTGATACGTATGGCTTTGTCATAAGACATTTTATTGCATTAATGTTCTAAAAAAAATTACTGACTGTGAATTTGATGTTTTTTGATGTTTTTCATACTAATAAGTTTATTGAATAAGCTATGCGATATATTTAACTGTTTTTTAAATATTAGCAGTGACATTAGGTACGTTATTAAGTGGGTATATTTATTATTGTAGTTTTTTAA